>NW_027556098.1:384216623-384489123 GCF_003287225.1 Phascolarctos cinereus | reverse complement strand
GGGATCGCCTTCTTCTGCAGGCTCACTTGGCTCAGGAGGATGTTCTAAGAGCTGGTTCTAGCCCCAGGCCTGGCAATCTCAGGATAAGATGGGGGAGGGCCAAAGTTTTGGGGCCTCCCCTCCCAAGTTCCCTTTTGGTGTCACTTAGCAATGCAATTGAATTCAATTTGGCAAACATTTATTAATCGCTTCTTGTATCTGAAAGCCCTATATAGTCAATCCCAAATGAACTTGCTCTCAAAATAGATCTCAGACTCCTTAAGATCCCCTAATCTCTCCCCACCCATGTAGACCCCCCAACAGTTTACTGGGCTCTCCACTTCCACCATGGAGGGTAAAGAGAAATCCCAAGTTTTCCCATCTGGGTGCTCTCCACCCTTATTCCCATTCTCCAACAAACACCTAAGGATCCCTCTGGTTCATTCCCTCACTCCCCCGCCCTCTTCTTCAGAGCACCCCTACAAGACTCAGTAGC
Source organism: Phascolarctos cinereus (assembly GCF_003287225.1). Lineage (NCBI taxonomy): Eukaryota > Metazoa > Chordata > Mammalia > Diprotodontia > Phascolarctidae > Phascolarctos > Phascolarctos cinereus. Next base: position 384,488,648 of record NW_027556098.1, on the reverse strand, counting down.
TTCCCCCACCCCCAACACTGGCCCCATTTCCTAATTCTCAACTCTCTTTCCCAGCAACCTCAGTCTGACCCACGGAGAGAAGGGGGACAGAACCAGACTGTCTGCTCCGCTTCCAGAGCAGGGCAGGGGTCTACGGTAGAAAAAAACAGATGTTTCATTGGGCACATCTGGGAACAATCAGCGAGAGAAAACACACACACTCGCATACACACACTCTCTCCTCCCCATCGGCAGACCCCACCTTCTCCTCCCCTCCCCCCACATTCCAACTGCCCCGAGAGAACAAAAGCTGACCGCCCCCCCACATACACACGCGAGTACACACACACACACACACACACGCACACACAAACACAAACACACACACAAATACACAGAGGCAGACCTGCACAGAGATCCTGGCAAAGCCGCAATGTAAAGCACCCAGACCCTAACCCTGGCCTCCAGTCACCCCTTCCACCGCCCCTCACCACCAGGGACCTCCCCTCCAGCCTGTCTCCCGACACCCAGTGAGCCGCTCCCCGCCCCATCTTTCTAGCAGCAGCCCTGACACAGATCCACTCCCCTTCCGTTAGTTTTCACTCCCATCTCCCAAAAAGAAAAAAAAAGTTTTAAAGTGCTTTGACTTCTCATTTAGACTTGGCAGGGAAGGTCACTGTCCAGCCACTGCTTTGCCTTCCGAACTTTCTCCCATATTTGGGACCAGCGACCCTTTTCCCAAACCTTCCCAAGTCTGGGGGTGGGGGACCTCAGAGCTCCAGACGGAAGGTCAGGGTCTGGGGTCCTTCCTGGTCCCTCCCCCAACCACCCGCCTCTCTTCTCCTTCACTGTACCCTCCAGCTAGGATAGGGAGGGGGGAGGTCTCTCCCCTCCTCCCTGCAGGCAGCCCCCCAACCAGCCCAGCCCCAGCCGGCCGGCTCCTCTCCTACCTGTCTGGGTCTCTCTCCTCTGCCCACTCAGCTGCCTGCCAAGAGCCTCCCCCTTCTCCCCAGCCCTGGAACGGGACAAGCCGCCACCTCCAGCCTCACCCTCCGCTGGGTCCTAATGCTAGAGCCAGGCAGACTCTGGCCAGATGTGGAGCGGGGGCGGGGCCTGGACGGGCTGGAGTCCGGTCCTGGGGCCAGTCTGGGGTAGCCCTGGAACGTCCTCAGGGACTCAGGGACGGAGATGCTAGAGGTGGGTAGGGCTGGGAGGACCTGACATCCCTGGAGGAGAAGTACCCAATGCATAGAGATGTCCGAGGACCTCTGTGCCTCCGAGGTATGGTGGAGAAAGCAGAGATTTGGAAGCAGGGGACCTGGGTTCAGGTGCTCGCTCTGCCATTTACTAGCCGTGTGACCTTGGACAAGTCACTTTTCCCCTGCTAGGTTTCAGTTTCTTCCTCTATAAAAGGAGAGGGTTAGGCTGGATCAGGGGTTCTTGACCTTTTTTGTGTCATAATAATATTTAACACTTATAATAATAATGATAAAATAATCATAGCTAGAATGTATCTAGCAATTTCAGTTTCACAAAGCGCTTTACAAATATTATGTCATTTTATCCTTATAACAATCCTAGGAGGTACAGGTGCTAACCCCATTTTACAGATAAGAAAACTGAGACTGAGGGAGGATTTTTCATTATTTTATCGTTTTTAGTGTTTTTAAAAACAGTATTTTATTTTTTCCAAGTTACGTGTAAAGACAATTTTTAACATTCATTCAAAATTTTTTTTTGAGTTCCGAATTTTCTCCCTCCCTCCCTCACCATCTCCCTCCTTAGGGCGGTAAACAATCTGATATAGGTTGTATATGCTCAATCATGTAAAACATATTTCCATATTCGTCATATTGTGAAGGCAGAAACACCAACATTTTAAAAACTACAAAAAAAAATAAAGTGAAAATCATATGCTTCTATCTGCATTCAGACTCCGTCAGGTCTTTCTCTCGATGTGGATAGTATTTTCCACCATGGGTCCTTGCTGAGGGAGGTTTTTAAATCATTGAAAAGAACCCCTAAATTTCAGTTTAAATTTAGAGCTTAATGAAAATAAAGATGAAAATTTTCCCATCCAAATTCACAGACCCCCTGAAATCTATCTACAGATTTTCCCCCAAAGGGTCCAAGGACCTCAGGTTAAGTACCCAAGGACTAAACTGATGGCACATTTCACTTGCTCCCACCTGCGTAGGAAGGTAAAGGCTTCTTCACAACGTTCCGGAGCTCAGACTGTGGTTGTATCTTCTCCGCCTGTGAACCCTCCTCTAGGGACTCAGTGGGGAATTATTACACCCTCTCTAAAGAGTAATAAACCCTGATTGGCTTCTCAGATAATGCCTTAGATCAGCTCCGTCCCCAAGGGCTCAGGAATACAACACTGGATTTAGAGTTCAGAAGGACCTTAGCAGAAAAAGAAGCTGAAGCCCTGAAAGGAAAGGAACTTGACCAATGTCACACGGCTTGTAAGTGTCAGAAGCTGGATTTGAACTCAGGTCTTCCTGACCTTAGGTCCAGCGTTATATCCACACCAGGTGTTCCTTAAACTCAAGTCTCCTTTCCAGGGGATCCCCACGCCCTTTGCCCAGCTCTGAAGAGTTCCCAGTTGGTCAGGGGGAGCAGTATGCTGACAAAAACCTCATCTGGCAAACCGGGTGCGTGGAGAAGGCCACCTTAGGCCAGAGCAGCCACAGACCCATCATCCAGATGTCCTGACCGCTGCCTTCCTTTTCGCTCCAGATCAGTCTCAGAGCCAAGGAAAGTGACAAGAAGGAATAGCCGTGGGCTCTTCTGAGGATGGAAAGAAAAGGGAGCTAGTTTATGTTGGGAGCCAAGTTGAGCCTGAGGCCGAGCCTAGGCCCAGATCCTCAGGGGTTATCAAGCGGCCAGGGGTGGGGGGAATCAGAAAGTGTTTGGATTTTATCCTGAGACTTATTTTGTCCTCCTGCTGTTCTGTCAGCCTTGATCAGGGTTTCCAGCCAAACTCTGGATGAGAAGCCGGGCCTTCACTCCTCTTGGTTAGAGGTGATGGGGCCATCTGGTGGCTACTGTTGAGATGGCCAGTGGGACTGAGAAAACCAATTTTTTGTTTTCTGTTTTTGTTCGTTTTTTCCATTTCCTAATCCCTGGGTATCAAATTGAACCTAAAATCACCCAATTTGAGAGTTAGAAGGGACATCATGGCAAAGAACTGCAAATTGAGGGGATGCCCATCAATTGGGCAATGGCTGGACAACTTGCAGCATATGAATGCAATGGTATGCTATTGTGCTGTAAGAAATGATGAGCAGGCGCATTTTTGAAAAAACCTGGACTTACATGACCTGATGTGGAGTGAAGTGAGCAGAACCAGGAGAACATTGTGCATAGTAACAGCCACATTGTGCAATGACCCACTTTGATAGACTTAGCTCTTCTCAGCAATGCAAGGATCTAAGATAATTCCAAAAGACTTCATGATGGAAAATGCTCTCCATATCCAGAGAAACAACTGATGGAGTTTGAATGCAGATCGAAGCAGACTATTTTTCACTTTTTTTCATGGTTTTTCCCCCCCTTTTGTTCTGCTTCTCCTTTCACAACATGACTAATATGGAAATATGTTTTACATGGTTACACATGTATAACCTATATCAGATTGCTTGCCTTCTTGAGGAGGAGAGGGAGGGAGAAAAATTTGGAACTCAAAAATCTTTCAAAAATGAATGTTGAAATTATCTTTACAAGTAATTGGAAAAATTAAATAAAAAAAAGACACCTCAGGAACCATCTAGTCTGATTCATATCCAAAAGGACCCCCTTAACATCTTTTTTCTCTTACCAGACAACTTCCACTCATTGTTAGGAAGTTTGTCCTGACCCCAAGACTAAATTGGCTTCTTGGTAAACCCCTCTCCCCCGCATCGGCTCTTCGTCTGCCTTCTGGGGCCAAGTAGAATAACCCTTCACATGGCTGAAAACCCTCCAGTCTTCATAATCCCAGGTCCTATGACTCAGTCCCTTCCAGTCTTGTCATTGAGAGAGAGGAGATGGTAGGGGGCATGTAAGCAGAAACGCTCCCTTTCTCAAGTGGTCACTCAGCCTCTGCTCAGATGTCTCCACTAATGAGAAACTCACTGTAACTCATGAAGAACTCTCGTAGAGGTTGGGCTGCACGGCCTTGGAGATCCCTTCCAACTCTCAGATTCTGTGATTCCATGATGATTCCTGAAGGATCTCTTTTGGACAGCTCTAAAGGTGGATAAGGGGTGTGTGTAGGTGTTTAAAATGTTAAATCTGAACCCGCTTTCTGCTAGTTCTGTCCTCAGGGCTGGGCAATCAGTCAATAAGCATTTATTCAGCACCTGCTGTATGCTAGGCAATGGGCTAAGTGATCCCTCTTGAATGAATGAGAGAATTTATTAAGCACTTACTGCATCAAGCACTGGGCATACAGTTAGAAAAAAGGAGACAGTCCCTGCTCTCAGGGAGCTCACATTCTAATTGAGGAGGACAACGTACAGAGAAGAGTTTAGCTGCAAGGAAGATGAAGGTCCCAGAAGTCCTAAGGACACGGCTATAGTGAGGAAGGCAAGACCCAGAGGTCTACAGGGTGCATCTGCAGGCAGGATGACAGTGGCTGGGTGTGTGTGTGTGTGTGTGTGTGTGTGTGTGTGTGTGTGTGTGTATGTGCCACAGAGCAAACACCAAGGCCTAGAGGACCGTAAGTTGTATTGCTACGTCAAACGAGAAGATGTGGTGAATGACTCCTGGGTTATCCAAGTGCTATGAATAGCCACATTTGCTGCTCAGGCTAGGAAGCCAGAAGGGGAAAAGCCTATCATCACTGGGAAGCAGAAAGTGGACTTGAGGTGAATTTCAGTGTCCAGCCACAAGTGGGGGAGAGGGAAAGGTCACTGGCAGGAAGGCTGGGGGGAAAGGGCCCCCATATGGTCCCTGGCTTGGGGTCTGGGAGGCCTGAGTTGGAGGAGGTCACCTCCACTGTCACTTTCCCCCACCCAGCACTCAGAAAGGGTCATCTACCCAAGCGACCTTTGAATACTCAAAGGAGGCTAACATGTCCCTGCCCTTCCCATCTTTCTTTTTCAGACTAAACATTCCCAATTCATGAGATCACAGAATTTCTGGCTGGCAGTAGAGCTAGCCTGACTGCCCAACTGTATTCCCCCAAAGTCACCCGAAGCTATTTAAGAATAGCAGTAAGGGTCAGAATCCTTGAATGCTTCCTCATAACATGGATTCCACAACCTGTTCCGGACAAGCTTTCTTCTTGTGTTCTCAGTTGTGTTCGACTCTTCATGACCCCATTTGGGGTTGTCTTGGCAAAGACACTGGCGTGCTTTGCCATTTTCTTCTCCAACTCATTTTACAGATGAGGAAACTGAGGCAAACAGGTTGAATTGACTTGCCCAGGGTCACACAGCTAGTAAGTGTCTGAGGCTGGATTTGAACTCAGGAAGATGAGTCTTCCTGATTCCAAGCCCAGTAGACAAGTTAGAGATGGTCAATATTCTTCCTAAAGGGTAGGGATCAGAATTAAACACAATACTCTGCAAGGGGGCCTGGCAGGGAAAGAGCACAATGGGGCTATGGCCTTCCTGATCCTTCTCTTTAAGTAGCCTAGGGTCTCCTTAGCTTTTTTGCTGACCATCTCACACCACTTATTTATACAGGCCTTGTAGGCTATGAAAAACTCCAGACATTTTTTTTTCAGATAAACTACTGCTTAACTACGTCTCACCTACTTGGTACTTGTGACATTGACTTTCTGAACCCATGTGTGAGACTTGACATTTATTGCTATTCAGTTCCGCCTTATTCTATTTGGTCCTATGCTCTACTCTTAAGCTATTTTTCTGATCCTGCCTCCATCATTCTGTGGGTTAGCTCTCACCCTCCCAGTGCTGGGTCATCTCTGCCTCCCTTTTGTTGTAGCCAGTCTGTTCACTCCGGTCCCTGTTCACCCCACTCCTTGTTCTCAATCCTGTTGGCCACCATGGTACAGAAAGGTGCTGGAAGGACACAGAGCAGCCAGACGTAGGTTCAATACTGACCGGCTCCGGATGATATCAACTGCCATTTCTGTAGACCTTTGAAGTTCACAAGGCACTTTCCTCACAACAACCCTGTGAGGTAGGTCGTGCTGCAACTATTATTGTCCAATAGTTCACAGAAGAGGAAACTGAGGCTCGTGGAGCGGAAGTGAGTTGCCCGAGGTTGCAGAGTTGAGCAGTAGTAGAACTGAACCTAGAACCCAGGTGTCCTCACTCTCAGTCTAAGGTTCTCTTCGGCGGACCACGTCTGGGGGTCTCCCTCGCTGCTCTGCTGAGGCTCAGGACAAACGCGGGGTGGAGGCAGAGGCAGAGACGTCCTGAGCAAGGGGCTAGTGGTCGGGGCCAGGGTCTCACATAAGATCAGCACATCCAGGAAAATAAAGCAAATTTATTCAGTCTCTCAATAGGGGCAGTGAGCATCAGCTGCATCTGACCCCTCCATGTACCCATGTCCACGGATAAAAAATTAGACTATTTCCAAGGTGAGATAAAGGAACTAAACTGGTCTGGGAAGGGGCACGGAGTGAAGGGGGAGGAAGAAGGAATTGAATGCCTTTGGGGCGGCTTCTGGGGAGTCGAGACGCCCCACCCCCCAAATCTCAGCCAAGGACGAAGGGCACGGGCTTGGGAAGACGTCCTTCTCTGGGCTCAGGTGCTCGAGGTGCGTGTTGGCAGTCCCAGGCCGCGTACAGTGTTGCTACCAAGATGCATAACTAGATGAGGTGGGGAGGGGGGGGCTCAGACCTCCACCCCAGGAATGTCCCCAGGATCCAGGGCTACCTCAGGACAGAGGCTGTCTTGGGGGTGGCCAGGATGGGCCAGGGAGCTCGCTGCTGGGCCAGCTCCCGTTCAAGCCGCTTGAAGAATTTTGTGGACGCCTTCTTTGGGCACAGGCGGCGGAGGCACCTGGGGATCCACTGGTCAGAGATACACTGCGGGAAGAGAAGCAGGGGACTTCTGAGCCCCACCTCCAAAGCCATCTTCCCCATCAACCTCGGTCCTGCCTTCCCCACCCTCTTCAATTCCCTCTACTCTTGTTCCCCGCCCTGAATTCGGTCTCAGGAGAGAAGGGTTTGAGTTCCAGTTCTGCTACTTAGTGGTTACGAGCCCACTCTGAACCTCAGGATCATCTTCTTGTAGGATGCTCTGAGTGTCCTAGAGAAGGCAGTGGCCACCCCCAGATGGCCGCCCCCCCCACCTCCCCCTGACACACTGAGCATGCTCTGCAGGTCCCCAGGCACCTCCAGCATGAAAGCCGCCACGAAGTTGAGGGCAGCTAAGCCGAGCAGCAGCAGCTTGAACCGGGTGTCCTTGATCTCCTTCAGGGCCAGCCACTTCAGCAGGAAGTCCGGCGGGCCCAGGGTGAGCACGATCATGATGGTGGCCAAGACAAACAAGGCCAAGAGGAAAAGCACTGGGCGCGTGGGGAAGAGAGAGGACAATGTGATCCGTTACCCACTTATCCAGACCCGGTTATGGGCGCGTCCTCTTCCCCACTGGGAGGGAAGCTCCTTGGGTGCAGGCCAGCCTTTGGCCTTTCTTTGTATCCCTAGTGCTTAGCTCAGGGCCGGGCACACAGTAGGTACTTAGTAAATGTCTGAGGACCTTGGGGATGACCAGAGTGGGGCTGGGGGAGGTAGGGAGCGTGATGAGGAGGTGAAAGGGCTCCAGCTCCTCCCTGCAGGTAGGGGATGGCCCAGGATGCCGCCCCTCTCCCATCGCCTTGCCCGGGCCTCACCGTTGGTGTACAGTGGGCGGCGGAAAGGCGGCCCCTTCGACATGATCACGGCCATCGTGAGGTACTGGAAACCTGAGAGGCAGAAGATGACTGTGTTCTCGTAGTTGGGCAGGTTCTGGGACCCCGACACGGTCCTATTTAAAGGGACAAACCTGTAGGGGCGAGGAGGAAGGGAGGAGAGTAAGGAGGGGGAGGTGCTTAAAGGTTAGGAGCACACCAGACTCTGTGAAGACCTCCACTGAAGGGCGGAGCCACCCACCTCCCAGAGCGGCCCCAGTGGGACAGAGCTAACAGCTAGCGGTCAGGAAGTTTTCCCTGACAGCAGATTTAAATTGGCTCTGAGCAGCTTCCGCTCACTGTTCCTAATTCTGCCCTCTGGGGCCAGACAGAAAAAGTCTAATCCCTCTTCCAAATTCCTGAAGATAGCTGTCATGGCCCACCTCCATGCCCTCTCCCCCCAAGCTTCCCCTTCTCCAGGCCAGATGCCGCCTGCTCCTTTGACTGATCCTCACGGGGCATTAAAAGTCAGAAACAAAGCTGGATGCTGTGTCCTTGGCATTCTAGTAACTTTCTTCTGGACATCCCCCAACTTGTCAATGTCCTCCCATATTCAGGAGGTACCACATTTCCCCCTCAGGGATCCCTCTGTATTCCCCGAAGGGGTACCCACCCCCAGGAACCTGGGGAGGGAAAGGGAGCTAAGGCCTCACCAGGGCTGGCAGACAGTGATGAAGTAGCCACTGAGCTGGATGCTCACAACCAGAGCAGTCTGCAGGAGGAGGCTGCCCAGGACTGCCACACGGAGCAGGGCCCCTGGGGGCCGGGAGACCCCCAATTCTGGGGCAGGCCCAGTGAAACTCATTAGCACTGCCACTGAGGTTATGATGGCCAAGTCGATGAACAGAAACTGTAGGTCACCCAAATTAGTATTGATCTGGGGGAGAGGCAAGTGGGAGGTTAATGGCATCAGTCAATCAATCATGAGCATTTATTAAGCTCCTACTATGTGCCATACAAAAGGGACAGGAGCGCATCTCTATACACAAAAACGGAACAGTCTCCACTCTCAAGGTACATTCTATGTAGATCCTACCCTGGGAAATGAGGATTCTAGGTGGAATGGAAGTCCTCTGAGGCTATTTTGTTTTTGTATCCTAAGCATGAGCACAGGGCTTTCATTTGTCACGACTTCATATACAGCAGAGGCTTAATAAATGCTTGTTGACTAACTGATGCTGAGCCCAGAAACCTCACCTTGGACAGTGCTGTTAGCACCTGTTCATCGCCTCTCCTTGCCTCCCTCAGCTAGGACACCCAATCACAATATGGTTACCTCACTGCACGAGAAGCTTCATTAGCTCTCAATCGCCTCTGGAATAAAACAATCTCCTTTTTTGGGGGGACATTTAAAGTCCTTCACAGTCTGGCTCCAGGCTACCTTTCTATACCAGTTTCATATTACTCCCCCTAATGTAATCCACATTCTGGTCAAACTGGTCTACTTGCTGTTTTATATACCTCCGTGCCTTTGTATCTTTCACGCTTGCAATGCACTACTTCTTTACCTCTGCCTCCTAGAATCCCTAGCTTCATTTAAGGCTCAATTGAGGTCACCTCCCACCTGAGGCCTTTCCTGATTCCTCTAATCACACCCCTGCCAAAATCACCATGTCTCTACTTCATCTATATTTTGTATTTGTTTCACTTCACCAGAATATAAGTTCCTTGAGGCCAGGAACTGTTTTCATTTTTGTCTTTGAACACCCAGTGCACCTAGAACAGTGCCTAGCACACAGTAGGGAATTAATGAATCTTTGTTGAACAGAATTAGATTGAATGGATGAAGAAGCTTCTGATGGGGAAGACACAAAGTCTAAAGAGGGGAAGTAAGCCCACAAACACAGCATAAAACAGCTAAACCCCTAGGGAAAGTAGAAACTCAAAATTCTGGAAAGAATGGAGCCATTAAAGCTAGCAGTTTGGGAAAGCTTCCTAGAGGAGGTGTCTCAGCATAAGAGGGGTCAAGGGGAATTAGTCAATGGAGAACTAAAGGGAGGGCCCCGCTCCCCTCTCCCTCAGCTCTGCCCCAGCTTCATACTCACAGTGTAGAGCAGTAGGACAGAGATGAACTGGATGAAGCTGTAGAGGGCCATGTACTGGAAAATGCAGAAGGAGGTGACCAGTGAGCAGCGTCCTTCCCTGTGATGTAGGGGGAGAAGCGCAAGCATAGAAGGACATCAGGGCTCTGAAAGGAGGGTAAGGACCCCACGAGGGACAAATGAGGGGCGACTGGAAGCCTACCCTGGCTCAGTAGAAAATGGCATCTCGGGGTCCGCCTACAGGGGCAGACCCACTTCTTCTGCTGGGGCCTGGCTGGGCTGGTGTTAGCCCTTTATCATTACTACAAACAATAATAGTAATACATTCGAATACACTTATTCTAGGATAAAAAGCATTGATTGTATCCACCTACACCATAGTCTGAAAGACCTCAGCTATAAGAGAGTAACAGCAGGCTAGCGATACCACAGAATGATAATGATATAATTATATTATTAGAGAATAATAATACACATATGATGATGATGATGATGATGATGGTGATAATGATAAAAATCGACAGTGGATTTTTTTAATGTAACTGGAAGTGGTGTACCTCTGGGTGGAGTTTAGATCCAAGAATGGTTATCCAAAGGCCCTCAGTGGGCAACACCTGCCTGAACTAAGCTAACAGAATGTCCCCAAAGAAACACCGAGCAAACTGCCTAGGCAAGAAATTCCACAAACTTCCATAATAGAGGTTGGGGATGAGGTTTATGATGGCAATTCAGAACCAGGTCACTGCCACCAGAAATCACAGAAGGCTTACCCTTACGGAGGTCGGACATAGACTATTACATATAAAAGAATAGATAGGGGCAGCTAGGTGGCAAAGTGGATAGAGATCTGGCCTTGGAGTCAGGAAGACATGAGTTCAAATCTAGTCTCAGACACATGATACTTACTAGCTGTGTGACCCTGGGCAGGTCATTTAACCCCCACTGCCTAACCAAAAAAAAAAAATAGATAGCAGGAGGGTGACTTGTCCTTGAACCATTTCTATTTGAACCCCATCATGAAAAGATGAGATAATAATAATACTATCAATAAATCAAGGACTTGCCATTTCATTGGTATGGGAACTCCCTGTGTGAGAACTCCCTCTCTGGATGCAAATTGCCACTGATCAATCACTACAGAATCTTGGAGAATTCCTTCTGACTTATGACATTATTAAGTTACTTAATAAAGTCTTAATTTAGACTTAAATGAGTTGTCCATAGTCATATAGCTACTACTGAGTGTCGGATGTGGCATCAGAACTCAGGTCTTCCCAGTTCTATCTACTGTGCCTTGCTAGACCCTTTTTCTTCTTCTATGTCGTCCCTGACCAAAAATTCAGTTCTCTTCCATTTTACCAGGCTTACTTGTCTTTTCAACTTTTTTGGGGGGTTTTATGTTGGATAAGACTGGGGATAAAAGAGCACACCTTACCGGGCCTGAGGATCAGAGAATTATTGGAACCTCAGCCCCAGCACTAATGGCATCTCCCAGATTAAATGCACATATCTTGGATGTACATTGTTATTTACATGTTGTCTCTCTCATTGGAGTGTAAGCTTCTTGAGGGCAGGGACCATGTTTTTGTCTTTCTTTGTATTCCCAATACTTAGCACGATGCCTGGCACATAGAAAGTGCTTAGTGAAAGCTTGCTGATTAAATGACTGGTGACCCTCTTCCTAACTTTGGGAGAAGCAAGAGTTTCTGAAAGTAAAAATAGCATGAGAGAGAGAAGTGCTCAGCACTGGTTTCTCGGCCCCTTGAGGTGGATTTCCTTAGAGGTTGGGGATTAGCAATAGTGCTTATACTAACTGAGGCTTACCCATCCTTGCCTCTCAAATAATGCCTTGCTTCCTGCCCCTCTCTCCTCCCTCCCCTAGTACCCTGCTGCTTCCAAAGGTGTCTCTCCCACGGTGGCACTCACCTGATCACTTTAGGCACACACTCAATGTTGGTGATTTGGGAGGTGAAAGGTGACGCCACCGAAGCCTCAGCCTCTGACAGGGAGATACCCACATCAGCTGCCTTCAGGGCCCCACAGTCATTGGCCCCATCTCCACACATGCCCACACAGTAGCTGCCAAGAAGGAGGTGGGCACTGTCAATAAGTCCTGTCCCACTCCAGGAGGTGTGCCCACCTAGGTGGAGGGAGGGGATCAATCCCAAGGGAAGGCTGGGAGGAGGGGTGAGGTTGGAAAGGTGTGGAGTCACTAGGTTTCTCTCAGAGGTCCAGACCAAAGCTGAGAGGTAGGAGTTCATGGGTTCCCCACCCCAGCATGGGAAACTCTTGTCAAGTTCTCCACACCCCCAACCCCTAAGGTGGGGCTCACAGAAACAGAACTGTCAGGGCTAGGTGAGACCTCAGATAAGAACTTGAGAGTTGGGAGGGCCCTGAGAGGATATCTGGCCATAGAACAGAGACCAGGAGAACTGGAAGAGTCACATGAGGAAGAGATCAGACTTGTTTTGCTTGGCTCCCATAAGACAGACCTAGGAGGGGGAGGGAGGTCTTGGGGAGGTGGGTTTCAGTCTGATGTAGGGAAGACCTTGCCAGAATGAAGTGAGAAGAACCAAAGAACAAGCTATCACATAAAAACATTCTAAAAACAAACACGTGGAAGACTTGAGAACACTGATGGATGCCATGAGCAAAAATAACTGGAGGATCCAGTGAAGAAACCGGCTCCCCCACCTCCTGAGAGGGAGGTGACGGGCTCCAGGCAAACACTCTTGGACACAGCCAACACGGGAATTAATTCTGCTTCACTATGAAGAATCACTACAAGAGTTTTGGTTTTTCTTTATTTTTTCAGTGGGGGAGGGGAGTGGGAGAGGCTTGTGAATCGGAAAGTTTAAAAATTAAAGTTTAATTCAAAAATTTATTATTATTTTTTAAGAGAACATCATTTCAACAATGGGAGCTGTCTCAAAAGAGAATGGGAGACTTTGGGAAGGTATTTAAACAGAGGTGGGACTGACCTCTTGTTGGAATACTATAGACATAATTCCCATTCAGGAAGACGTCAAACTAAATGCCTCTGGGGTCCCTTCTCTCTTTGTAACTCCTAGATCATCTAAGGCCATCCATCTAGGGCAAGTCACTTAACTTGGGGGGGGGGGCGCAAAATTTTATCTGTACAATGAGTGGGCTAGAATAGATGGTCTCCAAGACTCCTAGACTTATCCCCAGAATGCCTCATGTACAGATATATTTACAAAGGTCCAAAAAAACGCAATGACTTGCCCAGGGACACACAGTCACAGCATCAGAACCAGGACTCTGCCCAAAGTCTCCCATTGCCCAGACCAACGTTCTTTCTGCCACGTTTTACAAAGAAGAAAGCTGAGGCCCAGAGCGGCAAAGGGATCTGCCTTAGGGTTATGGATTTCCAGAAGCAGAGTAAAAACTGGACACAGGACATGGAGGGGTGGATGAAGCAATGTGGGAAGATAAAGCTGTTAGACAAAAGGTGTTTGAGCTCCAAGGGCTCCCAGGCGCCATCTAATCCAATACAAGGGGGAAGCCAAGGCACAGGGAGTAAAAGTAAGCTAACAAAGTCACTGATCGCCTGAAGGGTTTATTCCATTTCCCTTCATATTACAGAGGAGGAAACGGAGGCCCTGAGATGGGAAGAAACCTGCCCAAGCTTTGGGAGGAGGATGGAGGGGTATGAGTCCTAAGGGAATCCCTCTGTATCATTTACTGGCTTCTGAGAGGTCACTTACTTGAGGTTTCGAAAGCCACACACCAGCTGAGTCTTCTGTTCTGGTGTCATCCGGGCAAAGATGGTGGCCTGGAGCAGGATCTAGGGGGGTGGGAGAGACTGGGTGTGGCAGCTGCCAGGGGAGGGGGGACACCCCAAGGGGCAGGGTAAGGAGGAAGAAGAAGGGGACAGTCCCATGCCAGAGGGCTCGGCATTTAGAGCTGCAAGAGGCCTGAGGGACAATCTGGGAACCAACTATCTCATTCTAAAGAGGAAACAGATTCAGGGAAGTTAAGCCACTTCCCCAGTGTCACACAGCAGGTGAAGCTGAGACGTGAACCCAGGAACCAGGCAGGTATTCCGAGAGGGGAGGGTCACGACTTCGACAAGGTATGAGGGGGAGGGAGGAGCAGTACCTTGGGCAAAAGCTCAGGGAAATGATCCAAAACCACAGCAAATGCCTTCCCGTTCAGCGCCAGGTGGCAGTGCTCCCCCGGCCGGCTCCACGAGGTCCCCTTTGGGCTGAAATGGGCCCCGTGAGACCCCACGCTCCTGGCCTTCCCCCAGGCTCCCTGCCCCAGCCTTTGGAAGCATGGCCTCCCCATGCTCCATTCATCAGGGGGTTGAAGGGGGTGGGGTGGGGTCAAAGAGCCCTGGGAAGTCATGAAGTGCCCCCCCCCCCAGGGAAGGGAAGGAAGCCCAGACTGTCCTGAGACCTACCTCAGCTTGGTCCCCGCCCTGAGAATGCTCGAAGGGGATGAAGTTGATGGAAGCTGGTTTGCCATGGGCAGGGGCAGAGGCGTAGACGAACACCACCCGCTCCTGGGATCTCACCATGCCGCAGGCCCGAGACACATTGACCGCTGTCAGCATGTTGTCACCTGGGGGTGGGAGGGGGGCAGGCTTGGCCAGAGGCAGCTGAATTCCCCCCACCACCACCACTGTCTGCCCTCAGGCTGGCTCCCAGGAGCAGACCAGCTGAGATCAAGGCCTGCCCATGCTACAGAGAGCTGATGACGATCCTTGGGGCAGCTTCCCAGGCTCTGAACAGGAGCCCTCCCCCCTGCCCCCACCACGAGGGGGCCCTTCCTGGTGTCCACCACCCCACGGGGTGTTCTCCTGCTTCTACCCCACAGGACCCTCCCCACGGCCCCGCCTTCAGACACCTGTGACCATGACAGTACGGATGTTGGCTCTGCGGAGGGTGTGGATGGTGGGCGCTGTCTCTGGTTTCAGCACGTTCTTCATCACCAGGAGGCCCAGCAGAGTCAGCCCGCTCTCCACTTCTGTCCTGGGGGGAAAGAGGGGACAATCAGCCCAAGGGCAAAGGTCAGAGGGGGCCAGAGCCTCCCTGTGGCGCAGAGGAAGGAGCACTAGGCAGCTGAAGTCAGGAGCTCCTGACACCTGCTAGCTGTGTATCTCAATCAATCAGTAAACACGCATTTATTAATCACCTACTGTGTTGCAGGCACTGTGCTAAGCACTGGGAATATAACAAAACACTACCTCCCTGGGTCTCGGCGCCTCCGTCTGCAAAACAGGAGTAAGAATCCTAACTCCCTTCCGGGCTTGCTGGGTACAGACTCTTTAGGCCAAGCCCCAGGTTTACAGAGGGGGAAACTGAGGCCTTGGCTCAAGCACTACCTTCTCCTCCTGGGAGAGGCCTCTCTCCCCAGACTACCTGGTGTTCACTTTGTGTCTATTCTGCACCCCCTGCCTTCCCCGAGAGAAGGTGAGGTCCTTGAGAGCGCAGGGCCTTTCAGTTCTGTGCTTGACATACAGCACAGTATTTGCTGATTGAAGTGACTTGTTAAAGGTCAAACAGCTAGCAGAGTCAGGATTTGAATCCAGAGTTTCCAGGGCTTCTACTAAATCACACTGCCCCTCGGTGCCTATATTAATAAATATAATGGACAGATGCTGCAGACAGAGAATGAGCTAGACCACAAGGATCCCAGATCTAGAACCCTGGGACCTCCCAAGATCATCTTGTCTGACTTTCTCATTCAACAGAGGAGGAAACTGTCTACTGTGTGCCAAGAAAATATAATTTACAAATATTATCTCATTTGATCCTCACAACAACCCTGGGAGCTGCTTTTAAGATCCCCCCTTTTACAGCAGAGGAAATAGAGGCAAACAGAGGTTAAATGATTTGCCCAGGGTTAGAGAGTCAGTCTGAGGCAGGATTTGAATTCAAGTCTTCCTGACTCCTGGCCCAGAGTTCTATCTACTGCACCACCTAGTTGCCATTAGGAGAAAGTGGCATAGGATCACATGACCATAGATTTAGAACTGGAAAGGACCTCCAAAGATATTTAGTCCAGCTTCCTTCTTTGACAGATAAGGAAACTGAGGCCCGGGGAGTGAAGTGGCTTGCTAAGGGTTGAATATTTGTTCAACTATTTAGTCAGTGACAGAGCCAGATGTGACCACAAACCTTCACTCTGTCTGCTACAAAAATCTGCTGAATGAATGAATGAATGAAAAAGCATCAATATAAGCATATCTATCTTGGATGGCTACTGGTGACAGAGACCATGCTGAGGCCGGGGGAGGAGGATGAGGGCTGCATGTGGGGAACCCGGCAGCAGCTTTCTTTGCTCCCGGCCATTGAAGCTCATCTTTGGAGAATCTCTACTCTCTGGCAGGGTTATCTGTCTGGGCATCATGGCACACCATGATCTCTGAGGAACAGAGCCCGCAGGGGAGCTCTGGGCACAGGAAAAAGGCACAGTGGGCATAGGCCAGCCAAGGCAGGTCCAACTATTTTTGTGCCAAAAGAGGAGTAAAAATGGAGAAGGAGGCAAGCCAATGATGTGATAAGAATGAAGGATGATGCATGAATAGCCCAAGAATATCAGATTCCAGGACTCCAGGCTGGAAGACACCTGGGAGGTTTCCTCTCTTGGCCTCAGTTTCTCTCCTCTATAAAATGAGGAGATGGGATTAAATAGATAATAAGATCACGACCTTGGACCTCAAGGGGACCTCAGAGATCATCTATTTTAATCCATGTCATTTGACAGGTCACTAGAATGAGTCCTAGAACAAAAGCACCAGGGAAAGGCCTACTGGGTAGTCAGTAGATTTAGATGTGGACGACGGTCAAATCTGAAGAAGGGGCTGAGATCTGCAATGAAGGAGAGCTTGCCCGCCCTCGGGAGATCACAGATCAATGGAAGGCTTGAAGAAAGTAGGTACAGGGAATGTTTCTTGGGGTCCCCGACCTGGTCAGCTGCTGAGCCTTCTCCAAAGTGGGAGTGATGTGCAGGGGCTTGAAGGCCAGGGCCAGAACCCGGAATCCATCCGATGTGTAGTGCTGGAGTACTTGGGAGAAATCTGAAGGCACTGGAGAAACAGGGGTGACTGGGGTCATTAGGGGCATAGACTATAAGCCTGGCAGGGCAGGAAGGGGTTAGATACTATTCTAAGGGGGCAAGGGGGTGGTGGTGGATTAAGAAGGATTAAGAGTGATTAAAACTAGGGTTTGAGGCCTTTAAGTTGGAGGCAAGGATTTGGGGAGCAGCAATGGCCTATGGCCCTGGACCCTAGGGATATTTGGGCAAACCCCAAGGCCTGGTTTTCTACCGTTCACTACAGGCCTAGAGGGCCTGGGAATCCACCAGGAGGGAATATACTCTCTCCCTTGTCCTGTGCTCTGGACCATAAACCCTGTGGGGACCTCGGGAGGAGGCAGCAGGGCAGGGGCAGTGAAGATGATGGTCCATTTCACCTGTGTCTGGGGTACAGAGACTGGCCACCATCTCAGGGGCCCCTTTCATGTAAACCTCGGGAGGGGCTCCCCTGTGCCGAGATACCACCACGCTCATCCGCTGCAAGCCTGATGAGAAGGGGAATCGGCAGAGGATGCCGATGGGCCCCAGGGGCTCCTGCAGGGGCCAAGAGAAGGCGGGTGAGCACGGTGCTGGAGCCTTCCCCTGCCCCTCCCCACTCCAGCCAGCCTCAAGCCACCCCGCCCAGCTCACTATCCCTTGAAGCTGCTCCTCCAGGGGCGGGGGCCTCATCACAGCCATGACCTTGGTCCCAAACACTAAGGTCTCCGATCCCTCTTCTTCTAAGCACTGGGAAACAGGTAAAAGAGAGAAGGGCACAGATGAGGTTGTCACTGGGTGGGCACAACCAAGGTGCCAGGCATGAGACTGAGCTAGGGCTGCGGCTGGCTTCTTGGCCAATGAAAACTGAGTAAGGAAGGCTTGGGGTTGGATTTGGAGATTCCTCTGACGACAGAGACAGACAGGGGAATGGAGGACGTTTGATGATGGAGATGATGACGAGAAACAAACACGTGATAACGGCTCCCTTTTCTGCAGTGTCTGAAGTGTACTAGGCCTTCACTAGAACGATCCCTTTGGAGCTTAAGATTTCTGCTTTGGTACTGCGTTGACAGAGCGCTGCTCTCTTGTATACGTCACCAGAGTTACCCAAACTTAAAGGTACATGAGAACTTTAGCTCAGCCTATGTCAGTAACCCCCTTTTACAGATGAGGCTCAAGAGGGTAAGTGACTTTCCCATGACAATATCGCTAGGAAGCAACAGAGATAGCCAGGATTCAAATTCAAGCATCCTGACCTCAAATCAAATGCTTTTTTGTTTTTGTTTTTTGCTAGGCAATGGGGTTAAGTGACTTGCCCAGGGTCACACAGCTAGTAAGCATCAAGTGTCTGAAGCCAAATTGGAACTCGAGTCCTCCTGACTTCAGGGCTGGAGCTCTATCCACTGTGCAACCCAGCTGCCCCATTGCTTTTTCAAATTAAAAAAATAAAAAGCAACCTCTTGCTTCCTAGAAAGAAAAGGGTCCCTGTCTCCCCCCTCAACCCAGTCCCTTTTTTTTGGTCTGACTGGAGACGGGCCTGCTCAGAGACAGAGGATGGAGGGTGGACAGAACGATCTTACCCAGCCAGTGGACTCCACCATTTTGAGGTCGATGGGGTCACCGATGGGCTGGTCATTTAGCAAGGAGATGGAATGACAGGAGGCCAAGGCAGTGAGCAGGGGACCTCCATGGAGCTGCCTCGGGTCTGAGATCAGGGACAGGAAATCGTGACCTTTCAGGGGGAGCACACCCCAAACATCCAAGCCTTCCTCTGTCAATGTGCCTGTCTGGAGAGGGGTAGGGGATTAGGAAGGATGAGAATTTCATCCCCATGATGAAATAAGATGGAAAGTGGGAGAGTTATGACCTCGATTTTACAGATGAGGAAACTGAGGAGAAGTGATTTGCCCAGTATGGAGCAGCTGTTAAGTGGACTGGATTCAGACTCAATCCAGATCTTCTGACTCCAAATCAAGTTCCCCAACCCCCTGACCCTTCTCAGTCTGCTGAGTCTATTACAGACTTTCTACCAGCCTTCAAGACACAGTTCTGACACTTCAGCCTCCAAGAAGCCCTCCCTTGGCCCTGTGCCCCCCATCCTGGTAAGAAATGACCCTCCTTTCCACAGAGTTCACCCAGAACATGTGGACCAGAGACTATCAGAGGTAGGCAGGGAAGGGAGAACCTGAGAACACAGAAGGTCAGAACTAGGAGGGCCCTTAGAACACAAGATGTCAGAGCCTGGAGGGCCCTTAGAACACAGAATGTCAGAGCTGGGAGGGAACACAGGACACAGAACGTCAGAGCTGGGAGAGCCCTTAGAATACAGGATGTCAGAACTGGGAGGGCCCTTAGAACACAGGATGTCAGAGCTGGGAGGGAACACAGGACACAGAACGTCAGAGCTGGGAGAGCCCTTAGAATACAGGATGTCAGAACTGGGAGGGCCCTTAGAACACAGGCTGTCAGAGCTGGGAGGGAACACAGGACATAGAATTTCAGGACTAGAATAAGCCTTAGAATGAAAAATGTCAGAGTTGTAGGAGACCTTACAGAAAATATCAAAGCTGGGAAGGGCCTTAGAATCGTGATTGTGAGAACTGGAAGGGACCTTAGAACCTAGGATGTTAAGAGCTGGGAGAGTCCTCAGAGATGGAGCACAACTCTTAAATGTCTTTGTCATAGTTCCATTATAGACTGTGATAAGCAATGAGGGGAGAGACAGCATCTTATCTAAACCTATAGTAGTATAGTAGTAGTAGTAGTAGTAGTAGTAGTAGTAGTAGTAGTAGTAGTAGTAGTAGTAGTAGTAGTAGTAGTAATTATAATAATGATAACTGAAACACCTGCCATTTCTCTGATGCTTTTAAAATGTCTAAAGGTCATTCCTTTCACCATCACCCTTAGGCCTTTCACAAGCAACCTCAGAGATAAATACTACAGGTGTCTCCTCGCCCCCCTCCCTCACCCAGTGCTGTGCACACAGCAGGTGCCTAAGGAATGCCTCCTAGATTACATCTGCTCAGCCCTACCTCACCTGCCCCTCCTCCTCCCCAGGCCTGGGCTCCAGCCTCCTTACCTTGTCAAAGCAGACGAGCCGCAGCTTGGCCCCTAGGTTGATTCGAGGTGGGCTGATACAGAAGATTTTGTGTTTCTTGAGGCGATTCTGGGCGTAAATGATGCCAACGGTCATGGCAGCTGGGAGTGCTGGTGGTACGACCACTGTCACCAGGTCTAGGGACCGCTTTACAATCTCCTCTATTGCTACCTGGAGGATGGGTAGGCGGCTCAGGCATGAGTGATCCCACCCCCAGCCTCACCTTTGACTTTGCCTTTCCTTCCTTCTGGGTTCAGATCTCAAAAGTCCAGCATTCTTTATAACACAGAATCTAGAGAGGACCTTAGATATCAACTAATCTAATCCTCTCACCTTAAAGATGAGGAAACTGAGGCCCAGAGAGGGCAAATTACTTGCTCAAGGTCACACAGCCAGTAAACAGTAGACCCAGGTCCTGTGACTCCAGATTCATTATTCTTTCTGTCCCTGGGGTTCTGTGCCTAACAGGGCAGGTAAGAAGATAAGAGAGGAGGAGAGGCCTATTCCCAATCCCTATTCCCATGGTGGTAGGGGCCCCAAAGTACTCTCCTCATGAGGAAATGACTGGGGCTTCAAAGGGCCCCTAGAACAAGGGAGAAAGCGACAGGGTGGGCTGTGGGGGGGGTAGCAGGGCCCAGGAAGGGGACACAAAAAAAAACCAAACCATAGGAGACAACTTTCATGAACCCAGTTCACGAAGAGTACGGACTACCTCATAACAAAAGGCATCTCTGGAGGAACAAGAATGCTGAGAAAGAGAAAGGCACAGGGAGCAAAAGATGGTGGCCCCAGACTGATTTGGACCTTCTGAGGCAGCTGGAACCCAAACTGGGAAAGAAGCCCAAGTATGTCCCAGTCCTATCCCCCTGCCCAGAAATGTCTCACCTTGTTTCGGATTAAGATCACGATGCTATAGATGGTGCCCAAGGCAGCTGGGGGAGAGGGAGAAACCAAAAAGAGACAGTGAGATTGAGCTGGGGAGGGGGGTGAGAAGGGGCTAAATAGAGAGGGCTCAGGGGCCAGGCCACTTACCCAAGATAAAGAGAAAGAACACAAACTTCAGGGCATCCCTGTAGAATTTGAAGTTGATGGGTTTGGGATGGAGGATGGAGCTAACCAGGTCCCCTTTCGCCGTACAAAATCCTGGACAGGGGTGAGAGTTGGGGACCTTGACTCTGGTCCTCCCCATGTACCACTGGGTCCTCCCCACCCCAACCTTGATGAAAGAGGAAAGTTAGGTACCAGGCACAGCTTGGGGAGGCAAGGGAGAAGGAAAGAGAGCTTTCCCCAAGCTCTTCTGCTACTGGTGGGCTGCCCAGACAAGTGTCCCCCATTATAGATGGAACGTTCCCTCCTTCAGCTCTCTCCCGCCTCATACCTGTCCTGGTCACCACCGCCAAGACGTCAGCTCCCATGTAGGCCCTGGCTTGCAAGACTAGTGTCCCACAGAAGAGTGTATGTCTGCGGTGTTCCTCAGGGGAGTAGGGAGTGGGACCACTAGGCAGTGGGGTCTTCAACACTGGGATGCTCTCCCCTGTGGGGGTAACTCATATGGTGACTGTGTGTGTAGAGGGGAAGAGAGAAAGAGAGGGAGAGGGGGGAGGGAGAGAGGGAGAGAGGGGGAGGAGGGGGAGAGAGAGAGAGAGAGGAGAGAAGAGAGAGAGAGAGGAGAGAAAGAAGAAAGAGAAGGGGGGAGAGAGAGAAGAGAGAGGGAGAGGGGAAAGGGGGGAAGGACAGAAGGAGAGAGAGAGGGAGAGAGACAGAAAGAGAGAAAGAGAGGAGAGAGAAAAGAGAGGGAAGAACACAGAGAGACAAAGAAAGAAGACAGAGAAAAACAAAACTCAGCCCACACCCCATCCCTCCCTCCAGTATATCCCTTTGGTTCCCCCCAAGGTGCACTGGGCATAGAGGATGGGCAATGGATTTGAATTCAGAAGATCTGGGCCCAAGCTGCAGCTCTGCCACTTACTTAACCTACATGACTAAGTTACTTGCCTTCCCTGTCTTTGTCTCCTCATCCATAAAATGAGGGGCTTGGACTAGGGAATCTCTAAGGGCCCTCCCAGCTCTGAACATTCTCTGTTCTCAGGGCCCTCCCAGCTTTGACATTCTGTGTTCTCAGGGCCCTCCCAGCTCTTACATTCTGTGATCTAAGGGCCCTCCTAGCTCTGACATCCTGTGTTCTAAGGTTCCTCCCAGCTCTGACATCCGGTGTTCTAAGGTTCCTCCCAGCTCTGACATACTCTAATTCATCTCCTGACACTCTTCCCGTTCACCCAGGAGCTGGCAGGGAAAGGGCAGGGCACTTAGGGGACAGTGTGGTCCCTCCTCCTCGGGCCGGGGAAGGCCGGGGCCCCCCTCACCTGTCAGCATGCTCTCATTGACCATGCACTCTCCTGACAGGAGCGCGGCATCGCAGGGCACCAGCCCACCGTTGGCAGAGAGTACCAGGCAGTCTCCAGGCACCAGCTCCACGGAGTTGACCAGCACATTTTCTATAGGGGTGGGTACTTTAGCTCCGCTTCCCCTCCCACCCCATGCCCTTTTGTCCCACTACACCTCCTCGGACATCAAGTCAACAAATTAATTCTATGTTTTCTGAGCACTGTGAGATGAGACAGAGGCAATGGAAGGAGAGATACAAAGCTCCCTGAGGCTTCCTTGCCTGGCTCCCTCCCATCCCAGTAGAGTGTAAACACCATGGAGGCAGGGTTTCGTTTTGTCTCTGTATCTCCAGTACCTAGAACAGTGTTTATAAAGCATGTAGCAGGCATGTACTAAAAGCTTACTGAGCTGACTTGAGTCCTAGGGACCAGGGTTTACTGGCGGTCCTCTCTGCCATCTTACCTCCGCCAGCTCGACGCACCGTTACACTCACGGTCATCTTCACCATGTTTTGCAGAGTCTGGCTTTGCTAAACGTGAAAAGGGAAAGAGTTGACATCAGGAAGCCTCCAATGCCCACCCTCCCCTCCCCTCCCCCATCTCTGCTCTCCCTCCAAGCCCAGCCTGGCACCCACCTTCCTGGTCTCATAGAGCGCCAGGAAGATGGAGATAATGGAGATGAGGAAGATGCAACCAGCATAGTAGTAGTAGGTGTCCCATAGCCACAGGGTGATGCTGAAAGCCTGGAATATGTAGAATGGATTCAGCACCTGGTTGGGAAGAGAGGCAGAGGACAGTGGGTCAGGGACCACAGAAGAGCCAAGCTGCAAGCTCTATCTTGACCACCAGGGGGCAGCAGTGGGACTTTAGCCGCTCCAGATCTCTTAACTATACCAGGTCAGTAAAACCAGCTTCCTGCCCTTCAAATATTCATTCGAAAAGCATCTGTCAAACCCTGTGCTAGGAGTCGGGGGAAATACGAAAGACTAAACAAGAAATGATGGCCTCCACCCTCAGGGAGCTCACAGTTGAACAAGGGAATAAGATGGAGACAAAGGGAAATGGAGTTCACAATATTATGAGATCAGGGCATGAGAAAGACACAAAACCAAGGCCATGGAGAGGTCTAAGGGGGAAGTTTGTTACCAACCACAGTAATGAAGAAGGAGGCATTTGGGCCTTCAAGAATGAGCAGGAATCCAACAGGGACAAATGCAGTGTGCACAGGACCCCAGGATGGGGGCAACCAGGGCCTCCCAGATTGGGAGCTAGTCCAACTTCCTTATTTTGGAAGAGGAAACTGATGCCCAGAAAGCAAAAGTGTCTTCCAAGGTCAAAGTCCAGAACTGACCCTTGACTTCCTAGACCTTTATGGGTCACCGCTTTCCCTTACTCATCTGTCTTAGGCTGGTTAGAACTCTCAGCTTATTATCAACCTCATGTTACAATGTGGTAGCCTGAGGCCCAGAGAGGACAAAAACCTGTGCCAACATTACTCAGCTAGTCAAGGCCAGAGCTTGGATAAGGACCCAGCTCTGCTCCCAATCCCTGCTCTTTCTGCTAGGCTACTGTGTCTCCCTGGGTCAGGCTGGCTCCTACCTCATCCACCAGAAGCCGAGAGTACGATTTGACTGGCACATCAATCAGATTAAGGCCATATATCGTCTTTCTGCAGGAAGGAAAGGGAAAGTCAAAGAGAAGCGACCACCCCCACTTTGCCCTGCCCCCTTGATAATGACCATGAAGTGATCATGGATTACAGTTCCAGAGCTGGAAGGGTCCTCAGAGACCATTTCATCCAACCCCCTTTCTTTACAGATGAGGAAACTGAAGCCCAGAGAGGGGAAGTGATTTCTCCAATATCACAGAGCTAGTAAGTTGTAAAAGTAGGATTTGAATCCAGGTTCTCAGACTCCAAATCTGGTGTCTGTTCCATGACCACCTCAGTGGCACAAAGTTCCTATTTCGCTAAGACAGAAAGCAAAGCTCAGCACGGGTGGGAGTGGGGAAGCCTACTTTATGTCTTGGTCCTGGGGGCTGAGTCCAGTGCTGGAATGATGAAGGTCTTCACAGGTCCTGTTCTCATCCAGCACACTGAGGGGAGAGGCATGAGGAAGGGAGAGTGGAGGCCCAGACCCTGAAGGCCACCACTAATCCCCAACCCCTGTCTACAGGCACATCACTTAAAACAGCAGCTCTTGTTTCTGCAACAATTCAAGGTTCATGAAGTACTTTCCTCACCTTTGAGGTAAGTGGTGGCCCAAGTTTATTGTGCCCATTTTTCAGATGAGAAAACTGAGGCCCAGAGGAGTTAAGAGACCTGGCCAAAGTCACATAACTAGAAAACCAAGATTAAAACTCAGGTCTTCTCGCTCCAATACTCTTTCCCACTATAACCCAGGCCTCTCTGCACCAGCTGTGCAACCCCAGGGCTCACTCCCCTCTGGGGCCGTTCGTAGGAGGGGTCCTTAACCCTTCAACAGCAGGACTCTGGACTCACCTGACACGGCGGAAGGCCTGCTGAGCCTCAATCCATATGTATCGGACCCCTTCAAACACATAGTACCGAAGGATGTTCTGCTGGAGGAGAGAGGGATAAAAGCTATACCAGAGACCCCAGAGCAGGGGAGGGGAACCTGCGGCCTGGAGGCCATGTGTGGCCCTCTAGGACCCTGGGTGCAGCCTTTTGACCGAGTCCAAGTTTTACAGAACAAATCCTTTTATTAAGGGGATTTGTTCAGTGAAGTTTGGATTCAGTCAAAGGGCCACACTTGAGGACCTAGAGGGCCACATGTGGCCTCGAGTCTGCAGATTCCCCACCCCTGCCCTAGAAGAACAGGACTAGGGACAGGGCTGGAGGGACTTGGTTCTGGGCGAAGGAGGAGGGAGGTAAACTGGCCTAACTCTCCAAAGGGGGAGGGGGGCGAGGAGGGAGGGGGACCAGGACAGGAGAGGCCAATAATTACCTCCTCTTTTCTGTGCAGCCGGATGGTGTCCCTCCAGGCGTCCTCCTGGGACACCCCCACTGCCACGTGGTTCCTTCCATCTTCCTCCAGCTTCCAATCCCGTGGGCCTTCCTGGAGCTGGTTCAGGCTGCAGGGGGTGAAAAGTCCTGGCACCTCCTTCCCTTGGGAAGGGGATGCGGTGGAGAACTTCTGGGAAGGCTGAGGCAGAAAGGGGCTGGGGCTTTTAGAAGGAGGGGGAGCCCTTATGGCTCATTCCAAAGTCATCCCAAACAGCCCCATGTTTGGGGGGAGGGGAGGAAGGCTCCTTTGTGGGGGAGGGGTGTTCATAGAGGGGGATTCACTGGGGAAGGGGGAAGGGATGTGCATTCTCCTCACCTGCCCTCACTGACAACCTCAGTTTGCACCTGGGTGGTGAAAAGTTGCCCAAACTGATCCTAGAATACAAAATCCTTGGTGTTGAGAGCTGGAATATCCTCCCTCCCCACAGCCCTCCTGCTTCTGGCTGACACCTTCACCACCACCATGGCCCTGTTCCCAGCCACTGGTGCCTAGCCACTTGAATGACAATACCACTCATACCATCCATGAAGGGGCTGGGGCTTTTTTTTTTTCAAAAAAAAGGGCTTTCTTTCCATACCTCAACATGCGAGAGATGTGTGATTGTTATGATTAATTATTATTAATTTTTAAAAACCTGCACTCAGGCTCAAAGAGCTTTACAGTTTACAAAGCACTTTTCTCATACCTACTCTGTGAGGTTTTAAGTGGAAAAATTATCATCCCCATTTTATGGATGAGGAAACTGAGGTTTAGTGAGGAATGGCTTGCCCACTGTTGAATAAAATTAGTTCCTGAAGCTTGAGTGCTAGAAACGTGGCCTTTTAGAGATCGATCTAGTTCAACTTCTTTCATTTTACAGATGAGGGGAAACCGAGGCTCAGAGAATTGAAGTGTCTTTGCCTAAGGGTCACACACATACATAGAAGAGAGGTTCAAGTCTACGTCCTCCCACACCAAATCTCCCACTTTCTACCACACCAACTTCCAGTAAAGCAGAAAGAGGCTTACCTTGATGATCAGCCAGTCAGCCTGCTGTAAGGGGCAGGAAGTGCACTTGGCCTTGACCTCGAGCTGGGGCTTCCAATGGAAGATTAACAGCAGGATACCAGCGGTCAGCAGGGCCCCCACATGGCACAGGCCAGTCCGCCACAGGCTTTGCTGGTAGCCGCTCACCTCCTGGAGGAGAGGGAGTTGGGGAAAGGGCTTCGCTGCCCCCATCCCTCGGGGGTGCTCTGGTTATCTGGAGCTGGGGTAGAGGGCTACGGAGAAGGCAGGCTCGGGGGTGAGGAGTCTGCCTTGGGCCCCTTCCGGAATGCAACCAGTGAAGGAGATGGGGGCTAAGGAAGGTTCTCCTAGACCAAAGCCTTTGTCTCCCCAGCCCCCCAACACTTACCACACAGGCCTTGGCTGGACCCCGTGGCAAAGTTCCATAGTGGGGCAGGAGACTATCCAGCCGCTGTCTGTGGATTGGAGAAGAAAACCCACCCATCGGTCTGATCTTTGGCCCCTCTTTTCCCCAAATCTTCCTTCCATGACACCCTTCCCCTCCTGCTAACTCTCAAACAAGGGTCCTATCATACAGAAGTTATACCCCCTTCACACCAGCAGTGCGTAGGGGAGTAGGGACAGGGGAGGGATGCTGCACCTCCCTCCCTCTCTCCTTTATTTCTCTCTCTTTTTTGAGGCAATCAGGATTAAATGACTTGCCCAGGGTCACCCAGCTAGTAAGTGTCTGAAGCTAGATTTGAACTCAGGTCCTCCTGACTCCAGGGTCAGTGCTCTATCCACTGTATCACCTAGCTGTCCCTCTCTCTTATTTTTCATGAAAAGGTTCCTCAAAGTTGCCAGATTCCAGGAATTTAACTCCCTCCCTTAATCCAGAGGATTAAGATCTGAAAACACTTAGTCCAGACCTTTCATTTTACAAAAGAGGCAACTGAGGATCAAGAAATCAACAATCTTGCCTGAGATCAGAGTTAGAATTCAAACCCAGATCTTCTGACTTCAAATACATTGCTCTTGTACTGTCACACACCACCCAGGCCTCACCTGGAAACTTTTTGGGGGTGGGAGTGGGGGTGGGGAATGGAGGGCATTCTAGGTTGCTAGACTGTGCCCCAAAGCATGGTCCCTGAACTTCTCTGGCATGCCCCCCTACCTCTTCTCAGGTCAGCTCCCCCCACCGCCCGTCAACAGCTCATGGGCTTAAGCTTTCCTGAGCCAAGGCCTTCTTTCCCCCTGTAAGTACTTTCATGATATATATGTTCTCATACGCAGTATGTTTCCAAGTCAGGATCATGAGGGTGGGGAGAAGGGAAAGAAATGTTACTATTAGTTGCTTTCCCTAGGCTGCCTTCACATTCTTAGGAATCCCTTCCTCCCCCTCTTTCTGCTGTATCACTGAACCCCGGAGCCAGAGACTTCCACGGCCCCTTCAGAGCAAGCCCAGGGCTCAAGCCTGGACTCTCCAGGCTGCTGACCTCCTCCATGATTCTATATTCACTTTTCTTTCCAGAAGGTCAGAGCTAGGAGGGCCTTTGGAGCATAGAATGTTGGAGCTCAGAGAGGCCTTAAAACATCGAATGTCAAAACTGGGAGAGACCTCAGAGCATAGAATACTGGCAATGGAAAGGCCCTTAAGACCCTGATGGTCAGAGCTTAATGGAAAAGGGAGATCATTTCATCTAACTTCCTCATTTGACAGATGGGGAAACTGAGGCCCAGAGAAAGACACTTTGCCCAATATACCCCAGTTTGCAAATAGCAGAGAGAGAACTAAAATCCTTTTCTTCGGCCTTCCAGTCCAGGGATTTCTCTAACAACATGCTGCTTTTCCCTTCACTAAGAGATGAATCCAAGAACAAGAGACATCTCAATTCTGGGACCAGACACTGACCACCTTATCCACAGGATGCAAGCTCCCACTAGGAAGGGGAGAATGGCCAGGTGGACAGGCATGGACTCCCAAGTACAGCCACCACCACCAAAGGAAATCTACCTGCCCCCACGTTTAACCTTCAAGGGATTAACAGTCAAGGGCATCTAGTGCCTGCACAACCTGGGTTGGCACATTTGTTAAAGGCCACGGCTTCCCTCTGTCTTCTTGGCATGAAAGCCCCGAGTCCAGCTGCCTGTGGACCTCATGGATATGACTGACTTCCTCAAGGGCAGTTACGGACACGTGCCTTTGTTTGCCAGAACTGGGACCCAGTGACAATCATGACGTGGTAGACACGTCTCCTCCTATCCTTTTTCCTTTTCCTTGATGGGTGAGTGTTCCCCAATGCATTGTATAATGCAAATAAACCTTGTTCTTAGATTAGAGGTAGGTGTGACTGTCTCAGTTCCTCAGAGTACACAACTTGGTGACCACACCACAGGCCTCAGGAATCATGCTATTAATCACAGGGAGAACACAGGAGACAGTGGAGGTGGCTCCATATAATCCAACCCTACTACTGGCAAACCAAGTGGGACATCTGCTGCAAATGCCCAAAAGGGTCAGATCCTGCAGACGTGGCTACTCCCGCCCTGCCCCACGCCTGAGTTTTACACTCACTCGTAATAATCCCTGAGTGTGTAAAACACTCAGACACATCCCTTCCAAACCCTTTCTCCACTTCTTTCATTCCTCCCAGACCTTCTTATTTCTATGGAGGGCGCCATCACATTCTAGTTACCCGGGTTCAAGGCCTGAGAGATAGCCTTAACTCCTCACCTTACACATCCCACACATCCCATCAGTCATCAAAGCTTGTCATTTCTCCCTCTGCAACATACATCTCTCACTGCTGTCTCCTCGTCTCCACTCACATGGCCACCATCTTAGTTCAAGTGCTCATCACCCCTCAACAGGACTATTGTGAGAGGCTCCTAACTGGCCTCCCTGACTCCAGTCTCTCCCTTTCCCAAAGTGGCCAAAGTCATTTTCTTAAAGCACTGGCTTAACGATATGAATTCTCTTCAATAATGAGACAATATCTGTAAAGATGAGATGATATTTGTAAATCACTTAGCCCGACTGTTCGGTAAAATTTGGATTCAGTCAAAAGGCCATACTTAAGGACCTAGAAGAATTCAGTCAAAAGGCCACACTTAAGGACGTCAAGGATTCAGTCAAAAGGCTGCACTTAAGGATCCAGAAGGCCACATATGGCCCCAAGGCCATGGGTTCCCTAACCCTGGGCCCTAGTGCATAGTAGGAGCTACATAAATGATTATTCTTTTCTCAATAACTACAATGACTCCCTATTAATACCAACTAACATTTATGTAGTGCTTTAAGATCTACAAAGCACTTAATAGATATTATCTCATTCAATCCTCACAACACCTTGGGGGATATTATGTCCATTTTACAGACGAGGAAACTGAGGCTGAAATAAGTTAAGTGAAACACCCAAGGTCACGCAGTAAGTGTCTGAGACAGGATTTGAATTCAGATCTTCCAGACTCTAACACTAAATCTGTCTACTTCGCTCCCTGGTGATCTACCTATAATATCAAATGCCAACCCTACGGTTTGGCATTGAATTCCCTTCAGAACCTGGCTTGGACCCACCTTTCCAGCCTTATTATATATCATACCCCTTCTCACACTTTATAGTCTAGTCATATTGACCTTCTCGCTCTTTCCTCACACATATGACACTCCAAATTCCCATCTCCTATCACCACACCTTTGTATGGGCTGGTCTCCATAAAAAATAAACTTGGTAGCTCGGTGGTGCAGTAGATAGAGTGCTGGGCCTGGAGCCAGGAAGACCCGAGTTCAAATCCAGTCTCAAGACACTTCATAGTTGTGTGACCCTAGGCAAATCCCTCCATTTCTGCCTACCTCAGTTTCCTTATCTGTAAAATAGGGATAATAATAGTACTTTCCTCCCTTTGTGAAGCTCAAAGGAGATAATTTGAAGCTCTTAGCACAGTGCCTGCCACATAGCAGGTGCTACAAAAATGTTAGCTGCTATTTTTACTATTTATTATTGTTAACTAAGATAACAATTGTGAAGCACTTAGCACAGTGTGGAGCACGCAGTAGATGCTATATAAATGTTAGCTTTTTATACATAGCATGTGATATAAACCTATATATGTATGTACATGTTGTCTCCCCCTCTAGATTGTAAGCTCCCTGAGGGCAGGGCTGTTTTATTTTTGTCTTTGTACCCTCAGTGTCTAACAGTGCCTGACACACAGGTGTTTAATAAATGCTTACTGGTGGATATCACTCACATTTGATCCTCACAATAACAGTGTGGGTTGGGGTACTTTCCTTTTTTATACATAAGGAAATTGAGTTTCAGAGTGGTGATAATGTACCCTGGTCAGAGTACAGGGGCCATGTCACCCCGGGGTGCCCTCATTGGAGCACAGGCGCAGTATGACAGTCAGCTCTGGGCACCACGGGTTAAGAAGCTGGAGCATTCAGGGGAGGCCATCCAGCACGGTGAAGGGGCCCAAGGCTCCAGTCACATGGAGGACCTGGGATGTTCAGCCTGGAGAAGAGGACAATGAAGGATGCCACTGTGGAGACACGATCCCAAAGGACAGCGCCAGGAGCAAGGTGGGGAAGCTGTCAAGGGGTCGCTTGAGGACTGACATCAGGACAAACTGTAATGGGCTGCCTTAGTAGGAAGGAATGCCTGGCCCCCTCTCCTTGGAGGCCTTCGGGCAAAGGTTGGATGACTGCTTGTTACCCCACATTGCAGTGAGGACTCTTTCTCCAATACTGGTTGGTCCTGAGGCTGCTTCTAATTCGGTGACTATTCTAGAGTCACAAGGCGTTAAGGGTTAGGAAGGGGACCCAGGCCCTCGTGTGCTGCAGTGTGGCCCAGTGGGGAGAGCTGGGTTTCTATCTTACGAACTGGGGCCTGAGCCCCAGAAGCCCCCAGGCAAGTCTCCCACCAGCTGGTCACCTCCACTCTGAAAGCAAATGTCAGGAGGTAAGCATGCTAGTTTTCTGCCAACTACCTTCCTTCTCCCTGCCAACCTGGGCCCTGAACCCTCACCCTCCATCCCGAGGCCAGAAGACTCTAGAGTATGGGTAGTAAAAAGAAGGCTTGGGAGTCAGGTGATCTGGGTTCTATTTCCATCTCTGCCACTTTCCGGCTGTTTGACCTTGGGCAAGTTAACTGACCTCTCTGGGCTGCAGTTTCTTCAATGGAGGTGCTAGGGTAGATGTCTTCCAAGGCTCTCTAATACTCTGACATTCATAAGGAGGGGAGGGAACAAACATTTATAAAGTGCCAAGCACTTTATATGTGCCATATATATGTGCCAAGCACGTCATAAATATTAGCTCTAGCACATTTGATCTCATAATTGAAGGACATGAGAAATTTCACTTAGAGGTTAGAGAAGACAAGAGCTGTCCTCTGACTTCCACACCACCACCCTTTTTTTCTTATCCAAATTCCCCAGGGCAGCTAGGTGGCACAGTGAATACAGCACCGGTCCTGAAGTCAGGAGGACCTGAGTTCAAATCCGGCCACAGACCAAACACTTGACACTTACTAGCTGTGTGACCCTATGATCCTGGGCAAGTCACTTAACCCTAATTGCCTAAAAAAAAAACCCCACAAAAACACAAAAAAACAAATTCCCAGACATCTTGAAATCTAATCTTTGGACCCTGGGTTATGAACACCTGGACCAGGTGGTATCTAAAGGTTCTTTCAAGATAATAGCTTGTGGACACTGTCTATTATCCTCTATCTCATTCACCGCCCTGGGCGGCAGCAGCACCATCTCCTCTCATCTTCCTGTCATCACTGGTTGGCAGGGAAAAAAGAGGAGGAGGAGGAAGAGGAGGAAGAGATGGGTCTGGGCCCTGGGCAGCCTCACCCCTTCTCCAAACAAAGCCTGGCCTGGCAGGATGGCAACCAGAGCTTGGAGATGGGGAGTGGGGGAGGGGCCCAGAGTTCAGAGAACACAAAAGATGCAGGCTTTGATGCTGAGCAAATTAGTTTCTGGAGTCCTCCCCTCCCCTCCCAGCCTCCAGCCCGATGACCTTCCCTACATTCTTCACTCAAGGGCCACAGAGGCTCCCCAAATTTCCCCCAGGGCAGGGACAAAGCAGACGGTATAGGATCATAGACTTGGTGCCAGAAAGTCATCTAGTCCAAAGCCCTCATTTTACAGATGAGGAAACTGAGGTCCAAAGGGAGTGAATCCATATTTAAGGATCAACTGAAGGAACTGGGAATGTTTAGTCTGGAGAAGACCCAGGGGGCATATGATAACTGCCTGCAAGTGTCTGCAGGGCTGTTTTATAGAACAGGGATGAGATTTGTTCTGTTTGACCTCAGAAGGCAGAACAAATAACATCGAGAGAAAGATGTAGAGAGGCAAATTTGGCCTCCATGCCAGGAAGGACTTCCTAATGATCAGAACTATTCCAAAGTCCCCCTTCCTAGGAGGTCTTTGGGCAAAGGCTGGATACCTACTTGTTGGGGATTCTTTATTTCTTTTCTTTTTTCTTTTAGGCAATTGAGGTTAAGTGACTTGCCCAGGGTCACACAGCTAGTGTCAAGTGTTTGATCTGAGGCTGGATTTGAGCTCAGGTCCTCCTCACTTCAGAGGCAGTGCTCTAGCTGCCCCAACTTTTTTTTTTTGGTGAGGCAATTGGGGTTAAGTGACTTGCCCAGAGTCACACAGCTAGTGAGTGTTATATGTCTGAGGCTGGATTTGAACTCAGGTCCTCCTGACTCCAGGCCCAGTGTTCTAGCCACTGTGCCACCTACCTACCCAATAGTATCTCTTTTGATCCTAACAATCATCCTGAATATTAGGTGCTATTATCGTCCTCATTTTACAGATGAGGAAACTGAGGCAAACAGGTTAAATGACTTGCTCAGGATCACACAGCTAGTAAGTGTCTGAGGCCTCCCAAACTACCCTTATTTAACTACTTTGTATATATATATATATATATATATATATATATATATATGTGTGTGGGGGGGGGGGTGTGTGTGTATATATATGAATATATATGTTTATATCTGTCCCTGTCTCCCCACTGGAATGTAATCTCCTGGGTAGTAGAGATTGTTTCTTTGTTTGGTATCTCTTTGTAACTCAGTCTCTAGCCCATAGTAGGTGCTTAAGATAAAATGGCTGTTGCTTGATTGGCTGAGGTTCTCCCACAGATCTAATCCCCAAACTGTCAGGCTACAGCCCAACCCAAACCCAACCCCATAAGTAGCCCTGTGAGTAGCAAAGGATCCAGTTGGGTTTCTCTGGGCTCTAAAGTTGCACTCAGATGGCCCCTCCCAACCCCAGGGCTCTGAGAATGCCAAGCTGGAGGGACACTCTCCCACTGAGCCGGGCAACAGGGCCCCTTTTCACACAGTGCCAGGGGAA
This sequence comes from Phascolarctos cinereus, assembly GCF_003287225.1. Taxonomy (NCBI): domain Eukaryota; kingdom Metazoa; phylum Chordata; class Mammalia; order Diprotodontia; family Phascolarctidae; genus Phascolarctos; species Phascolarctos cinereus. Next base: position 384,454,858 of record NW_027556098.1, on the reverse strand, counting down.
CCAGGGAGATGGGCATGTCACCCAGGAGAGGCAGAGGATGCCAACCACGATTGCCTAAAAGTCCCTCCCCCTGGCTCCTTCAGTATTTGTGGGCAGGAAGAGCCAACGAGCTTCCCTTCCTCCCATCACAGACTGAAAGTTGGCAGGGACCTTAGGGCCATCTAGTTTAACCCACTCAGGAAAGGAATCCCCAGTCTAACATGCCCAGCAAGTAAGCCTCTTTAAGACATCCAAGAAGGGGGAGCCCACCACCTCTTGAGAAATGCCATTCTACTTTGGGACAGCTTTCATTATTAGGAAGATGTTTTGGACATCCATCCTCAATCTGTCTCTTTGCACCTTCCACCCATTATTCCAGGACCCTACCCCTGGAGCCAAACAGAACAAGTCTTCTCCCTTCCCACATGGCAACCCTTTAAATACTTGAACCCAGCCATCATGTCTCCCTAAGTCTTCTCACTTCCAGGGTAAACATTCCTAGTTCCTTCCACTGCTTCCCAAAGGACATGGACCCAAGGCCCTCCACCATCCCGGCTGCCAGTTGATCAATGGCCTTCCTAAACTGTGGTACCCGAACTGACCACAGGACCACAGATGAGGTCTGAGGAGGGTAGAGTCCAGTGGGACCAGCACCTCCAATTTCTAGAAGCTATACTTCCCTTCATGGACCCCAGGGTTGCATCAGCTGTTGTGACCGCCATGTCACACTGAGCTAGTCTACTAAAACCCCCAGAATGATGACTGTCTTACGTGCACTTTGCCACTGGTTGACTTTTTATTTGTACTCGGACGAAGACTACTTTACATTGATCTCTACCGGTTTTTTCCTTTGTTAGATTCAGCCAAATGCTCTCTAGCTTGCCAAGATTTTTTTTTTTTGGTTCCTCCCAGCTCTGTGTCATCTTTAGATTTGATGAATCTGCCATCTTTGACTTTATCCAAGTCGTTGATTTTAAAAAATGCTAGACAGCTCAGGGCTGAGCACAGATCACTGGGGCACTCCACTGGAGACCTCCCGCCACACCGATGTTGAACTGGTAACCTAACCATTTCTGAACCCATCTAATCCATATCTTTCCATCCTCTCCACAAGAACAGTATGTGCTACTGTATTTTTAGAAAATATATTCATATCTAGGTAAACTATATCCACATCAAACCCCTCTCAACTATTAATTTAATAACCTGGAAAAAAAATGAGGTCAGTCTGGCACAACCTGTTCTTGGTGCAGCCACGCTGGCTTTTTCCAGTCACTGCTTACTTCTCTTTTCATCTGTTTGCCATCTTTTCCTTTCATGATCCCTTTGAGAATTTTTCAGGAATCAAAGTCAAACTCACTGAAGAATAATTTACAGACTCTGATCACTTCCCTTCTTTGAAAATTGGGGCAACATTTACCCTTCTCTAATCCTTGGGCTCCTGTTCCCATTTCTATATGCCCTCAAACAGCCCTTGCCCTGACTCAGCAATCTCATCAGTCAGTTCATTCAGTACACAGGGTATGGCTCCCTGGGCCTGGTGACCTCAATTCATCACAGGCAGCTATGAGTCTCTTACTTATCTTGGGCATCTACTCCCTAATTCTCATTCCTGGTCTGTCATTTTCCAGTGCCAAGGTCATTCATTCTCCTTCGCAGAGAAAACGGAATTGAGTAGTTCTGCCTTCTTTCTGTTGTCAGTTATCATGATGGACTTTCCCCCTTCTTCCCACCCCCCAGCTTGGTTCTGTTCACCCCTTTATAGAAATTCAGTGGATGCTTGTGCTCTGTACACATAAAAGAACAGTGGTTTGAGAAAGCATCCTGTCTTCCCCATCAGACTGGGGGCTACCTGAGGGCAGGGACTGTCTTCCTCATTCCATCAGCCTCTGGGGCTTGCTGACGACATGGCCAGTGTCTCTCCCGCCAATCTGGCCCATTAGATTTGTGGCTTGCTAAGGGCAGGGGCTGTCTTTTTTCCCTAGAAGAACTGGGAGAGGGGGGGTATCCCTGAGGACGGGGACCCTCTCCTCTATCCATACCCTGAGCTCTCTTTCCAATCAGTCGGGTGATTTTTCTCTGGAGATAAGGCCCGCCCCCACCAGTACACAGCTATTAGGACCCTTATGGGCACATTTATGCCTGAGATATGGACTCAACCCTGTAGGCAGACCTCCTGAGGCCATCTATTTACCTTAGGATTCAGAACTAAACTAGTTTTGACTAGTTGTGAAAAACAGAGAACCCAGATGATAGCAAGAGTGTCCACTTAGGGAAACTCTTTACAATTTATAAAAAGTACTTTCAACCAGCTTGTGAGGGAGATGAAACTCAGAAAGGAGAAATGACGCATCCTGCCTTTTTACCATTCCTGTCTCTGTTGCTAGTATTTTTATCCCTGGTCCCCCAACCTAAAGATTGCATGTCTACTTGAGAGAATAGAGAGGAGGCCAGTTTGGCTGAAACAGAGAGCTTATGAAATGTCTCCATTGGCACCCCTTGGGGTGAGGTCCTAGACTCCAGAGCCATGGAGGATCCCTCTTTGAAGGCCTACATCTGCAATCCACATCCACTCTGCCAGCTCCCTTCTTCCTCCCCCTGAATGTGTGCGTGCGTGCGTGCGTGCGTGCGTGTGCGTGTGTGTGTGTGTGTGTGTGTGTGTGTGTGTGTGTTGGGCGGGAATGGAGGTGGGGGATTAGACTACATTTCTGCTGTTGTTATCCAAAGCATGATAAAATGTCTTGAAAGAGGAGCAGCTAGGTGGTGCAGTGGATAGAGAATCAGCCTTGGAGTCAGGAGGACCTGAGTTCAAATCCAGCCTCAGACACTTGACACTCACTAGCTTTGTGATTCTGGGTAAGTCACTTAACTCCAATTGCCTCACAAAAAAAAAAAGTCTTGAAAGGCGGAATTTTAAAAACCATAAAAAGTACAAATGAAATGTGAAAGGTTACTGTTAATGGTGCTTTATAAAAATCCATAATAGTCATGTTGTGAAAGAAAACATAGATTAAAAAGAAACTCAAGAAAAATAAAGTGAAAAAAACAAAAACAAAAGTTGCTTCATCTGTGTTCAGACACCATCTAATGATGCTTAAATAAAAATTACTGATTAATGATTAAAGTGATTTAATTATTGATTAATTCATTATTTATTGGATGATTTAGTATTCACTGATTAATTATTAAATAAAATAATTGATTAATAATTAAATTGATTTATCAATTAATTTATTATTTTTGGATGTCTTTATTATTTAATTATTGATTAATTATTAAATATACTAAGTGATTAAATAAACATCCCCCCCCTCTGTCACATACACAATCAGTTGCCAAACCGTAATGCTCCTATGGTCACATTTTGTATCAGACTCCCTTCTCTCTACTTATACAGCTATTGCCTTGGTTCAGGCCCTTATCACCTCTTGCCTGGACTACTGCAACAGACTCCCAAGGATCTGTTAACTCACATTTCTCCCCCTCTCCAATCCACCCTCCACTGAGCTGCCAAAGTACAGAACTGACCATGTTACTCCCCTGCTCAATAAACTCCCATGCTTTCTTATTGCCCAAAGTATAAAATGTAAACTCTTCTGTTTAGGTTTTAAAATCCTTTACAACCTAATCCCAGTCTACACACACACACACACACACACACACACACACATATACTTTGCACTGGCCATCCCTCGTGCCTAGAATGCACTCCCTCCATACTTCTGCCTCAGTATCCCTCTCTTCTTTCAAGATGCTTCCAGGTGAAATCTTTCCAGACCCCGACTCCCCAACTACTTTGTATTTAACTACTTTGTACTTACTTTCTTTATCCTCACTCCCAGCCCTGCCAACTTGCAGCCCCATCTCTCCCCTGGCAGAACCCCAGTGCCCACCCCTGGGACACTAGGTTCTGATAGGCGCAATCTTTCACCTAAGTTGGCTTGGAGGCAAACACCCCAGCCACTTCCCAGAGATCTCAGGCCCATGCTCCGGTCTGTCTGTGTACTTCCTACATGTGCCTGCTTTACGTTCTGTGTTCTCTGGCTGCAGTGTAAGTTTATTGGGGGCAGTCACTGTCATGCCTACAAATATTTGTATCCCCAGGATGTAGCAGAGCACGTGGCACACAGTAAGTGTGTGCTTCCTAAATCTCTGTCTATAAAGGAATGAGCATTGGCAAAGAGGGAACAAGACGGTTACCACTTTTGGCAGACGATGATGGTTGACTTAGAGAACCCTAGAGAGTCAACCAAAAAAATTAATTTAAATAATAATTTCAGCAAAGTAGCAGGATGTAAAATAAATCCACAGAAATCATCTGTACTTCTGTAGATCACTCACAAAATCTAGCAGGAATAGAAAGAAAAATTCAATTGGAAATAACTACAGACAGCATAAAATACTTGGGAGTCTACCTGCCGAGACACACCCAGGAACTTTATTGTTGTTGAGTAGTCCGACTCTTCCTGACCCCATTTGGGGTTTTCTTAGCAAAGATACTGGAGCGGTTTACCATTGCCTTCTTCAGCTTATTTTGCAAATGAGGAAACTGAGGTAAACAGGGTTAAGTGACTTGCCCAGGGTCACATAGCTAGCAAGTGTCTGAGGCCACATTTGAATTTAGGTCCTCCTGACTCCAGGGTGGCACCCTATTCACTGCACCACAGAAACGTGTTAATCATGCTGCAGCTAACCTAGAAAAATCTTACAAATTTGGCTACTTTTTTTAAATCTCAAAAGTAGAGGACCATATTCATTTTCCCAGTATTACAATTTTTTCCTCAATATTTTGATCTATAAGGAAACAGAAATGTAAGGAATATTCCTTTTAAGTTGAAGTTATAAATATTACCACACTTGACCTGTAGAAAGATTCCATTTTCTGTTTTTGTTTTTAAACATAAGGCACGGTTTCCTTTGTGGAAATTTTTAGTTTTTATTTTGACTCTTCTATACTTCTGAAAATTAAAAAAAGACAATATTAACCTAAATTAATTTACTTATCCGGTGCATACCGACCAAACCACCATAGAATTACTTTACAGAGCTAGAAAAAACAGTAACATAATTCATCTGGAGCAGCGCAAGGTCAAGAATAACAAGGGAGCCAATGAAAACAAAAACTGGGAAGGAAGGGAACCTCGTAGTACCAGATCTCAGACTATACTGCAAAGCTGTAATCATCAAACCAATTTGCTGCCGAGTAAGAAATTAAGAGACTGATCAGTCGAACAGATGAGGTACACAATATACAGAAACAAATGAGCACAGCAGCCTAGTATTTGATAAAGTCAAGGATCCCAGCTCCTGGGGCAAGAATCACTAGGAAAACTGGAAAGCTGTCTGCCAGAACCTACCGGGGTGGGGAACCTGCAGCCTGGAGGACACATATGGCCTTCTAGGTCTTGAATGCAGCCTTTTGACTGAGTCCCAGTTTTACAGAACAAAACCTTTTATGAAGGGGATTTGTTCTGTGAAGTTTGGGCTCAGTCAAAGAGCAGCACTTGAGGACCTAGAGGGCCACATGTGGCCTGGAGGCCACAGGTTCCCCATCCCAGGTACAGCCCAAGATCTTGCCCCATATGTACAAGAGAAGCTCAAAACAGGAACACGATTTAAATATAAAGGGAGACATCATATGCAAATTAAGGAAACATGGAAGAAATTATAGGAGGAAGCTCATGACCAAATAAGGGATAGGGAAGTTCAGTGGAGACAAAATGGACAATTTTGATTAAATCAAACTGAAAAGTTTTTGTACAAACAAAACCATGCTGCTAATATTAGAAGACAAGAAGGCAACTGGTAGGAAAACACATTGCAGTGTTTCTCTGATAAAGGCCTCATGTCTCAAATGTATAGACAATATACCCAAATTTATAAAAATAAGAACCATTCTCCAACTGATAAATGGTCAAGGGATATGAGCTATCAGTTTTCAGAGGAAAAAATAAAAGCTATCAATAGCTATATGAAAAAAAATGCTCTAAATCAATAATTAGGGAAATGCAAATTAAAACAACTCTGGGATACCACTTCACACCCATCAGAGTGACCAAGATGACAAAAAAGAAAATAACCCACGCTGGAGCGGCTTTGGGAAAACCGGTACTTTAGTGCACTGTTGGTGGAGTTATGAACTGATCCAACCATGCCGAAAATCAATTTGGGACTATGCCCCAAAGCTACTAAACTGTTCATATATTTTAACCTAGTAAAACTGCTGCTAGTTCTATATCACAAGGAGATCAAAGAAAGGGGAAAAGGAACCATATGTATTCAAATATTTATAGGAGCTCTTTGGGTGGTTGCAAAGAACTGCAAACTGAGGAGTGCCTATCAATTGGGGAATGGCAGAACAATGATGGAATATGATCGTCCTGTAAGAAATGATGGGGATCTTTTCAGAAAAATCTGGGAAGACTCAAACGAACTGATGCAAAGTGAAGTGAGCAAACCAGGAGAACAGTTTACACAGCATTAGCAATATTGTAACAATAATCGACTTTGAAAGACTCGGTAACTGATCAAGGCAATGACCAGCCACAGCTCCAGAGGACTCATGAGGAATCATGTGAGGCAGAGAAGTGATGAGCTCAGAGTGTAGACTGAAGCATATTTTCTTCTCTTTTTTTTTCTTTATTTTTGGACATGGCTAATGTGGCAATTTATTTTGCATAATCACACATATTTGTGACAGGTTTTTCTTGCTTTCCCAGTGGGTTGAGGAGGGACAGAATTCAAAACTGAAAATAAAATAAAACTGAGTTTTTAAAAAATGCTCTATCTACTTATATAGGTATTTGTGATCTCCCCGCATTAACTCCTTTCCAGTAGGGATTCTTTTCTTCTTTGTATCTCCATCACACAGAAGTGCCCGGCACATAGTAAGTACTTTTAAAATGCTTGTTGATTGCATAAAAATAATAATATGATGATTCCAGGTTCCTGACACATAGTAAGTACTTAGCAAATGCATATTTTTATTATTATTTTGTGGAAGCAATTGTGGTTAAGTGACTTGCTGAAGGTTACCTGCTAGTGTCTGAGGCTGGATTTGAACTCAGGTCCTCCTGACTCCAATTCGGGTTACTCTTTCTACTGCACCACGTAGCTGCCCCACATTAATTATTTAGTATTACCTGGATGCTGCCCAGGACACATTCCCTACCTAGAGATCAGCACATTTATACATAAACTCCCATCACCTCTAGAATCAAAGACAAACCCTTCTTTGGTATGTATAATCTTTCCCAACCTGGCTTTAGCCTCCTTTTCTGGGCCTATTATATACACTGCTGTTCACATACTCTACAGTACAGCCAAACCGTCCTCCTTACTGCTCCTCACACATGACATCACATCTACCACTTCCATACCTTTGCACCGGCTGTTTCCATGCCTGGAATGCCCTCCCTCCTCAACCAGGTCACTAAGAATCCCTAGTTTCTTTCAAAGTTCTGCTCCAATTCCTGATCCTCTAAGGATGAGGGCTTCCTTCCCAAACAACCTTTTTAAAACCTGTGTGTGTGTGTGTGTGTGTGTATATACTTGTACGCATACGTGTTGTCTCCCCTTGATAGAATGTAAGCTCCTTGAGGCACACATCACTGAGGCTGGCACAGAGATATGATCCAGAAGACAGTGGGCAGTGGCCAGGAAAGGGTTCCTCCTCACACAGAAATAAGGGAGCTCCAAAGATGAGGAGGGAGGCAGTCTTTCTCATGGAGCTCCCATTTCTCTTCGACTCATTCTCAGGGCTTTAGTGTTCCCTGTTCCCCCTATAAAATCAGAAGATTCTATTAGATGGCCTTGATTTGCCTCATTATAAAATGAAAAGATTAGATGGTCTCTAAGAGTCTCAGTTTCCCCAACAATAAAATGGGATGATTAGATTAAATAGCCTCTCAGGTGGAAGCCTCTAAGGGTCCCTGCTTCCCCCAAAATAAAACGAGAGAATAGATTAGATGCCATCTCAGGTAGAGGAAAGCTGGGATGGGTGAAGTCACTTAGAAAAGGGATTAGATTAATGGAAGCCAGGATATAGATTAAAGAAATAGTGGAGACTGAAATACATTAGTAATAATAGCTAGCACTGATATAGTGCTTTAAGGTTTGAAATACACTTTACAAATAGTATAACATTTGATCCTCACAACAACCCTGGGAGGTAGGCTCTATTATTACAAATAAGGACACTGAGGCAAACCAAAGGTTATGTGACTTGCCCAGGGTCCCACAGCTTATAAGCGTCTGAGGTGGGATTTGAACCCAAATCTGCCTGACCCCAGGAAGCCCATCTAGCATCACAGATTATAAGTTTAACATCTAGTACTGACCACCTAGCAAGTCACGCCCTGGTGGCCAGAATTCCACCACAGCAGCTCACTTTCCTTCATGGACTGATAAGGCCCCACACTTCAAGTATTGACTTCAAAAGATCTTGGAGAACTCAACCAAACTGCCCTGGAAATACACTATCATCACAGATCGAACTGCTGCCCACAACTGCCAGGATAGAACACTGATTCATAAAAACACAGGAGCAATGTTTTTACTCAATGCCGCTATCCCAGAAACTCATAATCTCCAAGCTCCCTTAGAGAAGGGCTGAGATGCCAGGGGGTGGTCCCATCTGCTGCCTGGGAGTTGTACTGAGGATGCTTTTAGTGAGCCTAAGCAGAATGATCTTCCATCCCAGCCCCAGAGTTAAGTAAGTGGCTTCATCCCTCTAAGACCCAGGCAACTTGGGAAGGTGGTAAGCTGCAGAGCAGGCTTGGGTTTTGTGATCTGGAATTTCCTGCCCCAATGAAAACACAGGTCCAGTCCAAGAAATAATGACTCACACTTCCCTAGCCTTCACATGCATTATCTTATCTTATGCATTTTCATTAGCTATTTTCATCCTCTTTTTACAGATGGGGGCTTTAACAAAGGGCAGAATGTCAGAGTCAAAGCTATTCCGGAACCTCTCCATTTCCTCCTCTCTCCTCCCTGCCTTCTTGATGACCTGGCTCAGGCCCAGGCTCTAGACACTCTTCCCTTTCACCTTCCAGTCAGGACTCATTGCCAAGATTCTGAAAACCCTTGCATCAGGCAGGAAGGGATTACCATGTAAGGCCAATGGAGCCCATGTCCAGGGAGAACCTGATGGGATGGGAGGGCACACACTGGTCTTGGAAGCACAGACTCTAAGAAAGGAACGGTGCCTGGGGAGCCTAGGTCCCCACACAAGGCCTCACGGTCCAGCCTCCTGGAGAATCTGCTGATGGGGCAGATGACTGAACCTCCTGGACACAGCATTAGGTCCTTGGCAGGGAAAGTCTCTGGACACACACTGCTATGGAGCTGGTTGGCGGAAGGGGACATAGCCTTTGGTTCTCCTAGCTGCAAAGAAGAATCTCAGTCCAGAGGTGAGGAGATGAGCAGATGAGAGTAATTAAGAGAACAGGCATTGGCCTCTTTTACAACAGGTGGGATTTCACTCAGACCCAAGGAAAGCACAATAGACAGGAAGGGGCTTTGAATTCTGGAACCGGAAGCTGGTGGAAGGTGTGGACTCTGTCTCTGGGTCATTTTTTCTGTGTCTCAGAGATTTCACAGAAGAGACCTGCGGGGTCTCTCCCTGGCCCCCCAGTAATACTAGTGGGCCATTGGGTCTAGCATCCCGGACTAGTTGGCCACCTACTCCCAGTCCACAAAGCTTAGAAGGGATAAAGGAAAGAAAATGGCTCTGATCTTCAAAGGAAGTCATGGGCGGGGGGATGGGGGGGACGACTCTCTGATCCAGTGCTGCCACAGATCTGACTACATGGGCAGGACATAGAGGTGGAAAGCTAAACTGGGCTTTCCTCCAGCTGTGAGCCCCACACCTGACTTGAACACCCCTGTGGGAGATACTGGAGTGGGGGGGAGGGAGAAGAAAGCTGACAAGCCTCTGAGGCTGAGTGCCTAGATTTCAGGGCAGACCCCTCTGGAAGCTTTCAAGCTAAAAGGGCAGGCCTGGGTTAATAATACTTTCTGGGAAAGGCCAAGAGAATAAGGCTCAGGTTGACTTGCCTAACCTTTTCAGGCCTGCCCCTTGTGTGGACAGAGCCCAGCTGGTCTAGCTCCTAGTCTGGATATAGGATTTAGCCTGGAGAAAGAGACAAGAATTAACCATAATTCATTATCTGCAATATTATCGTCCATAGGTTTGCTTGTTCAGGTGTTTAAATAGCGTCTTCCCTATTAAACTGAATTCCTTGAGAACCGGACTTTTTCCTTTCTTTGTATCTCTAGTGCTTCCCAGAGTGCCGGGTACATAGCCAGGAATTAATAACTGCTTACTGACTGACAGCTGTTTCCCGTGCCAACTTCTTATCTTATGAATGGGGCCAAGAGGGCATTCCCTTCTCGGACTGCTTTGGGATCCTCCTTTGGGACACAGGCCCCCCGTCCTCTCCCCCAGATTCAATCCTGGCTCCCAAAGATGGACGTATGCACTCAGCATGAACGGACCCCCCAGTACGGCTCTGGCTCTGCCCTGGCCCCGCGCTCAGAGATCCTCAGCTTTTCTAGGACATTCGTCCTCTCCTCATTAGGCCCCACCCCGAAGTGTCCCCCCCACTCCACCCCAGGGTGTCAGGAGGATGCACTGAGCCCCCTCCTCCGGGAAGGGGAAAGGGGGGGGGATAAGGGCTGGCTCGCCCCCGCTCACCTGCGCGAGTCCCGCCGGCTCCAGCCGCTGCCCATCGCCCCAGAGCCCCAGCCACCGCCAAGCCGCGCAGAGGCCCGGGGCGATGCTGCAGCCGCGGCTACCCCGGCTGCTGCCGCCACCGCCGCCGCATCTGCAACCCCAGCGCCCAACCGGCAGAGGTATGGTCGGGTCTGGTCCCAAGGATCCTCCACGTCTTCCCCGGCGGCCGGCCGCGGGAGCTGCTGGGAGTTGTAGTTCTGTCCCAAGCCTCCCGGCCAGGCGGAGAGACGCAAGCGCAGAACAAACACAGGCACAGGCACACCTCCAGCCACCGGGAGGGCCCAGGGAGGTTATCGCAGAGCCTGAGGTCACGCCCAAAGCAAAAACTCACAGAGAATAAAGGCACAACGCAACACACATAGCGGAATAGACAGCGTAAGAGCACAAAAGACAAGCACAACACACAACATAACACACGACAGAGACACAATAGACAGCCCGCAGACACAAAAGATGACATACCATTCGCAGCACCGAAGTTCAGAAGTGCAGCACAACACACATGACAACAGACAATGCACAAAATAGAAGCACAGCACACAAAGGAGCAACACACCATCATGACACACACACGGTGCACTGGAAAGGGTCCTGGATTGAAAGTCAGAAAACCTAGGTTCCGATCCAGATTTTGCCACTAAATTTAGGTTTCTAGATTTAGAGTTGAAAGGAAGTTTAAAGGTCCTGGACTACCCCCCCCCCCACCCTTTTACCAAGGAGAAAACTGAGACTGTGAGAGGTTAAGTGATTTGCCCAAGGTCACATAGATAGTAATTGTCTGGGGTAGGATTTGAACTCAGATCTTCCTGACTCCCAGCCCAGCACTCTATTTGTTTTGTCACACACTTCTAGTAGCTGTGTGTGTGTGTGTGTGTGTGTGTGTGTGTGTGTGTGAGAGAGAGAGAGAGAGAGAGAGAGAGAGAGAGAGAGAGAAAGAGAGAGAGAGAGAGAGCTTAGACAAGTTCACTTCACCACTCTACCTCAGTTTCCTCTTTGGTAAAACGAAGGGGTTGGCCTAGAAAACTTCTAAATTATGATCCTGAGACATCAGTCAGTCAACAAGTATTTAAGTCCTTATTGCGTGCCAGGCGTGGTACTGAGCTCTGAGGATACAAAGAAAGGCAAAAGACAGTTCTCACTCTCAAAAGACCACAGCCACAACATCTGGAGATATAATAATCTTCTCTTTTCTCTCCCTACAATACACACCCTTATCTGTGTGGGTGCTCTGCCCAAAGGAATATAAATTTTGATCACTGAAATCTCCCAAGATATCTTGGCGTTTATGGGCTAGGTTTCTTTTTTTAAGAACTCAAATCCCTCTTGCTCTCATTGATTGGCCAACAACAGATCCTAGCCCCAGCCTCATTTGGTCATTGTTTGGGTTCTGATGGTTCAGAGTGAGTGTAAACTATTTACAATTGTTTCTGTTTTGGCCAGAAATTCTGAGGGTCTTCCCCTCCCAGACTGATTTTTTTTTTTGACTAGGTAAAAGAAGCCATTCTTTGCCTTATTTCTTACTGAGCCTTAATCACTGAGTTGCTTCAGACAGAGATCTGGAAAAGATCTTCGCTTACAAAGGCCAAGGTCTCCCATTGCATTCTGGGCCATCTCCCGACATCCTGATCTATATCTTGCCACTGAACCCAGATGGCTCCAGAGTATAAAGTGAGTGTGAACAGCCCTGCCTCACTTCAATCCAATTCACTTTCAGGTCATGACATCACCTTCCTGATGCCATGGTCCTCTTGGAGAATGAAGGACAAAACGCCACCACCACAACAAATTTAACACGCCTAAAACTGAACTCATTAACTTCCCACCCCCACCCCTTTTCCCAACCTCTTCCTCACTTCCCTGTTCTTGTCAAGGACCCAATCACCCAGGCTCACAACAAGGTGTCATCCTTGACTCTTCACTCTTTCCCTCCTCTCCCCCATCCAATCTGTTGCTAAGTCCTATGGATCCTATCTTCACAGTATCATTCGAATACTCCCCCTTCTCTCCTCTGACCCTGCTTCCCCAGTGGCGCAGGCCCTCACTTCCTCACACCTGGACTATATATAGCCTGCAGGTGGGTCTGCCTGCCACGAGTCTCTCCCCATTGCAGTCCATTTTCTATGTAGTTGCCAAAGTGATTTTCCTAAAATGAAAGTCTGGCCACGTCACCCACACCTCTATTAAATAAACTCCAAAGTGGGTCCCTATCACCTCCCGGATAAAATATAAAATTTAGTTTGTCTTTTAAAGCCCTTCCTAATGCAGGCCCTTCCTACCTTTCCAATCTTCTTATACCTTACTCTTCCTAACATACTCCGTGATCCAGTAACACTGCCTTGGTCTCTCCGATGTCCTGCACACAAGACCCTCCATCTCTCAGCTCCAGACATTTTCTCTGGATGTCCCCTGTGCCTGGAATGTTCTCCATGCTTATCTCTGAGTCTTGGCTTTCTTGGCTTCCTTCAAGTCAGTCAATAAACATTGATTAAGCTTCCACTATGTTCCAGGCTCTGTGCTAAGTCTCACCTAAAATATCACCTTCTGCAGTAAGCTTTTCCCTGTCTCCCTTTATTCTAGTGCCTTCCTTCTCTTGATTAGATCCAATTTATTGTCTGCAACATGTTTGCACATTGCTGTTTGCATGTTGTCTCTCTGGTTAGATTGTGACCTCCTTGAGGGCAGGGACTGTCCTTTGCCTTTCTTTGTCTCCCTGGCACTTAGAATAGTCCCTGACACACAGTAGATGCTTAATAAATGCCCGTTCTCTACAGCACAGACAACATCTCATTCCCAGACCCAGCACAAACACCACTCCACCCAGAGATCCAACACCCCTCAAAGAGATACAACAGAGGAACGCTCAGTGAGATACAAAATGTCAGAGGTATAGTGGGCAGAGAGCGCATTCCTAACACGGGCAGGACACACTGCCAGATACAACTACATGTATCACATGGACCTGTATCCATTACATATGAACCCCCAATAAATGCAACACTCAGATGCAAACCACTGACACATACAATACAAGGTTGCAGCACACAGACACGTGACAAATGTTCATAACACAATAGAACCTGGAAGGTTGGGCTGTCCGTGTCAGGCTGTCTTCATCAACCCTCTTTGTGCATAGGACAGGTCAACAACTATATATTTTTCATATGTCCAATTGCTGCTAATGCCCTAGGGCAAAGGTGACCAGGCTCCCAAAGGTCACAACATTAGAATTCTTAGCTTCCTTCAAGACATTTGAGCCAGCGAAAACCAGTTTGACATGTCTAGCCCCAGTCCCTCAGGGTGCCTGTACGCCCCAGAGCCTGGGCATTATCGTACTTCCTCTCCTCAAGCCTGGAGCCAGATAGCACAATTAGGGTTAAGTTCCCTACATACTACCCCGCAACCCCATTCCTCACTCCTTATTAGGCAACGTGGAAAATTGTTCTGTAGTGTCTGACTCTCCATGACCCCATTTGGGGTTTTCTTGGCAAAGATACTGGAGTGGTTTGCCATTTCCTTCTCCAGCTCATTTTGTAGTTGAGGAAATTGAGGCAAACAGGGTAAAGTGACTTGCCCAGTGTCCCACAGCTAGGAGGTGTCTGAGACCGGATTTGAACTCAGGTCCTGCTGATTTCCAGGCCAGCACTTTATTCATTTTATCAGGACCACTTTATTGGTTCTGATCATGCTCCTATGGACAACAAACCTTCTAGAAGTTTGTCTCTTCATTCTGAATGTAGATGCCTTGCCCCCACTGTCGCTGCCCGTTACAGGCAATGGAGGCCCAACCTAGAAGCTGTTCCCTGCTGGTGTCTGTTCTCCTCCCCTTGTGAGAAGCAAGAAGGTTTTGCTAACCTCTATCCCTACAGATCATTGCTGTTATTTCAGCTCTCTCTGAGGTCCTCTGTACTGCAGCTCAGTTTGGGTGCCACCTCCTATGTGATGTCTCTCTTACAGACACACACACACACACACACACACACACACACACACACCCCAGTTAGTGCTTTCTCCCTTCTAAAATTATATTGTATTTACTTACCTGTGTACGTGTGGTATCTCCTTAATAGGTAAGTTCCTTGAGGGAAGGGTCTATTTCTTTTTCTTTTTAATTTACAATTTTTTTGATTAATTAATTTATTTTTAGTTTTCAACATTCACTTCCACAATATTTTGAGTTCCAAATTTTCTCCCCATCTCTCCCCTCCACCCAACCCAAGATAGCGTGCATTCTGAATATCCCTTTCTCCAATCTTCCCTTCTATCTCCCCCCCCCATCCCCTTCCCCTTCTATCTTCCTGTAGGGCAGGATAGATTTCTATACCCCATTGCCTGTATATCTTATTTCCCAGTTGCATGTAAAAACAATTTTTAACATTATTTTTAAAACTTTGAGTTCCAGTGCCCAAAGGGCTACAAAAATGTGCATACTCTTTGATCCAGCAATAGCACTTCTAGGGCTATATCCCAAAGAGATCAAACAAATGGGAAAAGGACCCACACGTACAAAAATATCCATAGCAGCTCTTTTTGTGGTGGCAAAAAATTGGAAATTGAGAGGATGCCCATCAATTGTGGAATGGCTGAGCAAGTTGTGGTATATGAATGTAATGGAATACTATTGTGCTATAAGAAATGATGAACAGGCTGACTTCAGAAAACCTGGAAAGACTTATATGGTCTGATACTGAATGAAGTGAGCAGAACCAAGAGGACTTTGTACACAATAACAGCCACGTTATGCGATGACTAATATTGTTAAACTGAACCCTTCTCAGCATTACAGGGATCTAAGACATCTCCAGAGGCCTCGGGATGGAAAATGCTGTCCACATCCAAAGAAAGAACTATGTAAGTAGAATTGCTATCAGTTATTTTTACCTTCTGTTGAGTTTTGTTTCATCTGTCTGATGGTTCCTCCTATTGGTTTTAATTTTTACTTACAACTTCACTAATGTGAAAATATGTTTAATAGGAATGTAAATGTAAAGCCTATATCAGATTGTGTGCCATCTTGGGGAGGGTGGGGGGGAGGAAGGGGGAGAAAAATTTTCAACTCAAAAGCAAATGGAAGTGATTGTTGATAAATCAAAATAAATTAATAAAGTTTTTTAAAAAAGAAAAAAAACCTTTAAGTTCCAAATTCTCTCCCCTCCTCCCTCCCTACTTACCCTCATTAAGAAGGCAAGCAACTTGATATACATGGGTAGTCATGCAAAACACTTCCATAATAGTCATGTTTTGCAAAACTAATTATATTTCCCTCCATCCTATCCTGTACCCCATTTATTCTATTCTCTCCTTTGACCCTGTCCCTCCTCAAAAGTGTTTGCTTCTGATTATCCTCTCCCCCAATCTGCCCTCTCTTCTATCATCCCCACCTCTCTTATCCCCTTCCCTCTTATTTTCCTGTATGGTAAGATAGAGTCCCATACCCAATTGAGTTATGTTATTCCCTCCTTAAGCCAAATCCGATGAAAGTAAGATTCACTCATTCCCTCTCACCTCCCCCCTCTCCCTTTCCATTGTAAAAGCTTTTTCTTGCCTCTTCCACATGAGATAATTTACCCCATTCTACCTCTCCCTTTCTCCTTCGCCCACTATTATCCTCTCTCACCCCTTAATTTTATTTTTTAGATATCATCCCTTCATATTCAACTCACCCTGTGCCCTCTGTCTGTATATATTCCCTCCAACTACCCTAATACTGAGAAAGGTCTCATGAGTTACAAATGTCATCTTTCCATGTAGGGATGTAAACAGTTCAACTTTAATAAGTCCCTTGTGGTTTCTCTTTCCTGTTTACCTTTTCATGCTTCTCTTGAGTCTTGTATTTGAAAGTCAAGTTTCTGTTCAGCTCTGGTCTTTTCATCAAGAATGCTTGAAAGTCCTCTATTTCAATGAATGTCCATTCCCCTCCCCCCCCCGAAGGATTATACTCAGTTTTGCTGGGTAGACGATTCTTGGTTTTAATCCTAGCTCCTTTGACCTCCAAAATATCATATTCCATGCCCTCCAATCCCTTAATGTAGAAGCTGCTAAATCTTGTGTTATCCTGATTGTGTTTCCACAATACTAGAACTGTTTCTTTCTGGCTGCTTGCACTATTTTCTCCTTGATCTCATAACTCTGGAATTTGGCTATAATATTTCTAGGAGTTTTCCTTCTGGGATCTCTTTCAGGAGGTAATCGGTGGATTCTTTCCATTTCTATTTTACCCTCTAGTTCTAGAATAGCAAAGTAGCTTTCCTTGATAATTTCTTGAAAGATGATGTCCAGCCTCTTTTTTTGATCATGGCTTTTAGGTAGTCCAATACTTTTAAAATTATCTCTCCTGGATTTATTTTCCGGGTCAGTTGTCTTTCCAACAAGATATTTCACATTGTCTTCTATTTTTTCATTCTTTAGGTTTTGTTTTATAATTTCTTGATTTCTCATAGAGTCATTAGCTTCCATTTGCTCCATTCTAATTTTTAAGGAATTAATTTTCTTCAGTGAGCTTTTGGACTTCCTTTTTAATCGGGCTAATTCTGCTTTTTAAGGCATTCTTCTCCTCATTGGCTTTTTGGACCTCTTTCACCATTTAGGTTAGTCTATTTTTTAAGGTGATTTTTTGCATCACTCTCATTTCTTTTCCCAATTTTTCCTCTACTTCTCTTACTTGCTTTTCAAAATCCTTTTTGAGCTCTTCCATGACCTGAGACCAATTCATATTTTTCTTGGAGGCTTTGGATGTAGGAGCTTTGACTTTGTTGTCTTCTTCTGGTTGTATGTTTTGATCTTCTTTGTCACCAAAGCAAGATTCTACAATCTGAGTTTTTTTTCCTGATGTTTGCTCATGTTCCTAGCCAATTACTTGACTTTTTAATTCCCTGTTAAGGTAAGGCTCTGCTTCCAGTGTGGAGGGTGCACCGTCCCAAGCTTCAGGGGTTTTGTGAAGTGTTTTTGGATATACTTCTAGGGACTCGTAAATTTTCCATTCTTCCAGGGTGGTATGATCAAAGGAGAGGTGTTTACTCCTTTCCTGGCCTGTGCTCTGGTCTATGAGTGACCACAAGCACTCTTTTTTGCCTTGGAACTGTGGGGAGAATTCCCTCTTCACCACTGCCACAAGCTCCGCCACGCCAGCGTTGGCCCCCGCCTCAGGATTGCCACCCAGGACTTTCACCCAGATCCAAGTACAGGCAAAGCAAGAGAATCCTGCCTCAGTGCCAGCAAAGAGATCCCTGTAATCCCCCTCTGATCAGCCACTGGATTCCCCCTTCATCTGTGGGCTGAGAGCTCCAGAAGCAGCCTCTGCCCCAGGGCTGCCCTGGGACTGGGGCTGGGATCTAGCTTCTCTCTCACCTTGCTCACAGAATTTTCCTACTGACCTTCTAAGTTGTCTTTGGCGTTTGTGGGTTGAGAAGTCTGGAAACTGAAACAGCTAGCCAGTGATTCAGTTCCCTGAGGCTTGCTCCAGGTTCACACTGAACTGTGCACAATAGACCTTTCCCATCCACCATCTAGGCTGTCTTGGGCTGGAAATTTGTTTCACTCTGTCTTTTTGTGGGTTCTGTTGGTCTAGAATTTGTTTAGAGTCATTTTTCACAGGTATTTGGAGGGGTTTGGAGGGACAGCTCAAGCAAGTCACTGTTGTACTCCGCCATCTTGAGGAAGGGTCTATTTCAGTTTTGACTTTGTATTCTCAGGGCCTAGTGTGCCACAGTGCCTTGGATGTAGTTGGTGATTAATAAATGCTTATTGAGTTGAATTAGTCTAGAAAGTTGGCTATATTTACAAGCAGCACTTTGTTATCTGTGTGTGATTTAACTATGGCCAATGCTTAGCAAATGCTTAAGAAATAGAGATTGAATATTGAGTGAGTGAGTGAATGAATGTATGAATGAATGAATAGCACTTATTACCTACCCCAAGCATCAGGGAGCCTGCTGAAACCCCGGAAGCAGATGACATTAGGTCAGAGGAGTGAACAATTAGAAGTTAAAGGCAGATTCTACCATTGATTGCTTTTCCAGGCAAAGAAAGAACCTTGCCCCTCAGCCCCCATCTAGATAGACACATAGATACTATTTTTCTCCTACCACCTCTTCCAGGAAGTATTCCCTGATTCCTTAGAAAGACACCCTTTATTATTGACAACATCAATTATAAAACCCACAAAAATAATATTATTTTACTAGATGCAAAAAAGCACTTTTGACAAAATACAACACTCATTCCTGTTTCCTTCTTTTTTTTTTTTTTTTGCCTAGGCAATGGGGTTAAGTGACTTGCCCAGGGTCACACAGCCAGTAAGTGTTATGCGTCTGAGGCCAGATTTGAACTCAGGTTCTCCTGAAATCAGGGCTGGTGCTCTATCCATTGCACCACCTAGCTGCCCCTCGTTCCTGTTTAAGACACTAGAAAGCATGGAGCCTCTCTTAAAATGTATCTATCTAAAACTAAGAGCAAGCATTATCTGTAATGGGGATAAACTAGACGCCTTTCCAGTAAGATCAGGTGTGAAGTGAGGATGTCCATTATCACCACTATTACTCAATATTGTACTAGAAATGTAAGCTATAGCAATAAGAGAAGAAAAAGAAATTGAGGGTATAAGAACAGGCAACAAGGAAACAAGGCGATCCGTTTTTGCAGATAATGGTTGACTTAGAGAATTCTATAGAGTCAATTAAAAAACTAGTCTAAACAGTTAACAACTTCCGCAAAGTTGCAGGATGTAGAATGAATCCCCACAAATTATCAGTATTTCTATATATTACCAATCAAACCTAGCAGGAAGAGATAGAGAGGGACTGTGTCATTTAAAATAACTGCAGACAGTATGTTGTTTGTCCTTCATTTTCAGAGAGGATAAATGACGTCAAAGGGGGAACGTCTTGACTCATGCATGAATCGGATTTAAGTGAGGCAGAGTTGTACAAACTCATTAGCCTCACTCTTTCTTCTAGAGTCATTGAAATCCAGTAGCAAGACAGAAGTCAGGATGACTTGAAATGGCCTTAGGATACAGTGGATGACCTCGTCTGACCAAGCCCTAAGTGTTCCACAGAGCCTGCTTCAGCCACCTTCATATTTTCATCTGCTCATTCCACCAGGGGTAGATAATCCCCTAACTTGCTGATGGGGTTGAGGCTTACCAGTTACCTTCAACCTGGTTTAGACCGTCTACTGAGACAGTTTACTGGGGTGTGGCTGCTGCTCATGCTACTGCTTCTTGGAGCCACAGGTGAATTGAATGCCAGGTGGACAAGCAGCTTTAAGGTGCTGGTCCTCTTTGAACACCCGAAGACAGTATAAAATACCTGGGAATCTACTTTCCAAGACACACACACAAAGAACTGTATGAACACAATTACAAAACACTCTTCACACAAATAAAGGCAAATCTAAATAACTGGAGAAATGTTCATTGCATATGAATAAGCTGAGCCAGTGTGATAAAAATGACAATACTCCTTAAATTAGTTTACTTATTCAGTGCATACCAATCAAACTACCAAAGGATTACTTTATAGAGCTAGAAAAAATAATAAAATTCATCTGGAGGTACACAAGGTTAAAAGTATCGAGGAAATCAATGAAAACAATATGTTATGAAAGGGATACTACTTGATGTCAAACTATACTACAAGCTGTAATCATCAAAACAATTTTATATTGCATAACAAATAGAACGGTTGATTGACAGAATAGATTTTGATACATAAGACATGAAAGCAAATGAGCATATTAACTTAGTGCTTGAGACACCCAAGGATCTCAGTTATTGGGGCAAGAACTCACTATTCAACAAAAACTGCTGGAAAAACTGGAAAGCAGTCTGGCAGAAACTGGGCATAGATCAACATATCACACTGTATTCCAAGATAAGGTCAAGATGAGTATATGATTTAGACATAAACAAATTAGTGGAGCATGGAAGAACTTACCTGTTCAATGGATGGGGAAGAGTTTGTGACCAAACAAGAGATAAAAAAGGTTCATAGGAGGCAAAATGGATAATTTTGATCACATCCAATTAAAAAGGTTTTGCACAAACCAACATAGTTAAAATTAGAAGAAAAGGAAACAGGGGGAAAGACTTTGCAGCAAGTTTCTCTGACAAAGGTCTAATATCTTAATCATATGGGGAACTGAGCCAGATTTACAAGAATAAGAGCTGTCCCCAGTTGATAAATGATTGGGGGATTTGAACAGCAAGTATTCAGAAGAAGAAATAAAAACCATTAATAGTTGTATAAAAAATGCTCTAAATCACTAATAATTAGGGAAATGCAAATTAAAACAACTCTGAGGTATTACCTCAGACCTATCAGACTGGCTAAAATGACCAAAAAGAAAAAGTTACAAATGTTGGAGGACAGGTAGGAAAATAGGTGCACTAAGGTATTGTTGGTGGAGTTGTGAACTGATCCAACCATTCTGAAAAGCATTTTGGAACTATGCCCAAAAAACAATTAAACTGTGCATGAACCTTTGATCTAGCAATACCACTACTAGGTCTATGCTGAGAAGAGATCAAAGAAGAATGGGAAGGACCCATATGTACAAAAATATTTATAGTAGCTCTTTTTGTAGAGGCAAAGAATTGGAAATTGAAAGGATACACATCATTTAGAGAATGAATGAACAAATTATGGCACATGAATGTGATGGAATATTATCGTGCTGTAAGAAATGATGAAGGAGATGGTTTCAGGAAAACCTGGGAAGCCTTGTGTGAACTGATGCCAAGTGAAGTGAGCAGAACCAGGAGAGCAATTTACATAGTAACAACCGTATTGTAATGATAATCAACCCTGAAAGTCTTAGTAACTGACCAACACATATTTCCAAAGGACTCATGAGGAAATAATGCCAAATAGAGAAAGAATGAACTCAGAGTATAGATTGCAGCATATATATATATATATATATATATTTTTTTTTTTCTCTTTCTCTTTTGTCCCTCCTGGAACATGGTTTATGTGGATATCAGTCTTCTATGACTTCATGTATGTAATGGATTTTGTATATCTTGCCTTCTCAAGACAAAGGTGGGGTAGGTAGGGAAAGGCTGAGAATCTGGAACTGAAAATAAAATTGAATTAAAAACAATTTTAAAAAGAAGAAAAAAAGACATCCTTACCATGGTTGGTTAGGTTAAGGAAGAAAGAGGTCCCTCGAAGGTATCAAGAGTGATAACCAAACTCAGATGAGTCTGGATTAGATCAGTATCTTTCCTCACCGAGCCCTAAATGTTCTGAATGGTGACCACCAAAGGGCAGAATCCTCTTTTGTATTCAAAGTTAAGATACTGATCTCAGGGAAGAAAAGACTTGGCTCAGCCTCTGAGAGGAATTCCTCAGGGAAGGGAGGAATGAAATAGTGACTTCTTCAATGTTAATCCCCAACTATATTTTAACATTATAGTCTTCTCCTTGTATCAGGTTCATATGAATGTTATCTCAAATCATCTCAAAGTAGAGACAAGTAGGGGAGGTATAAGGTAGCTGTGCCAGTTTGGACTTCTCTCTTTATGCTGCTAATAGCTAGGTTATTAGATTAATATTAATATAACTGTTTCTGGCAGACTTATGCCTAAAACAGAGTACTGCATTAATATATATATATCTTTTCTTTGACACCAGCCAAGTGCCTGCTAAGTGGCCTAGTGGATAGACTGATGGGCCTGCAGTCAGAGAGACCTGAGTTCACATCTGGCCTCAGACATTGACTAGCTGTGTGACCCTAGGTAAGCCACTTAACCTCTCTTGGCCTCATTTTTCTCATCTATGAAATGGAGATAACAATGGCACCTACCTTCCTGTTGTATTAAATGAGATGATATATGTGAAAGTGCCTGGTACATAGTAGGTGCTATATAAATGCTTTCTCCTTCCTTTCTTCTTCCCTCCTCTCCTTCCCTCCTTCCTTTCTCCCTTTTTTCCTTCCTTCCTTCCTTCCTTCCTTCCTTCCTTCCTTCCTTCCTTCCTTCCTTCCTTCCTTATGATGAGGCAGTATAATTCAAATTTGGCCTCTCCTGTGCTGGCAGCTCGTGTGACCTCAGGCAATTTCATTTAATCTCCCTAGGCCTCTTTCCTTTTCTCATCTATAAAATGATGACCTATACCCAATTGAGTGTGTCATTCCCTCCCTAAGCCAAATCCTATGAGAATAAGATTCCCTCATTTCTTCTCACCTTCCCATTTCCCCTCCACTGTAAGAACCTTTTCTTGTCTGTTTTGTGCAAGATAATGTACCCCATTCTACCTCTCCCTTTCTCCTTCTTCTAGTATAATCCTCTCACCCCTTAATTTTATTCTCCAGATATCACCCCTTCATCTTCAACTCACCCTGTGCCCTCTATCTATCTATCTATCTATCTATCTATCTATCTATCTATCTATCTATCTATCTATCCATATGTATAATTTTTCACCTCCCACTACCCTAATACCGACAAAGGTCTCATGAGTTATAAATATCATCTTTCCATGCAGGAATGTAAACAGTTCAGTCTTAATAAGTCTCTTATGATTTCTCTTTCCTGTTTACCTCTTCATGTTCCACTTGAGTCTTGTATTTGAAAATCAAATTTTCTATTCAGCTCTGCTCTTTTCATCCAGAATGCTTGAAAGTCCTCTATTTCACTGAATAACCATTTTTTTCCCCCTGAAGGATTATACTCAGTTTTGCTGGGTAGGTGATTCTTGGTTGTAATCCTATCTCCTTTGCCCTCCGGAATATTATATTCCATGCCCTGTGGTCCCTTAATGTAGAAGCTGCTAAATCTTGTGTTATCCTGATTCTGTTTCCACCATACTTGAATTGTTTCTGGCTGCTTGCAATATTTTCTCCTTGACCTGAGAACTCTGAAATTTGGCTACAATATTCCTAAGAGTTTTCCTTTGGGTATCTCTTTCAGGGGGAGATCTGTGGATTCTTTCAATTTCTATTTTGCCCTCTGGTTCTAATATATCAGGGCAGTTTTCCTTGATAATTTCTTGAAAGATGATGTCTAGGCTCTTTTTTTGGTCATGGCTTTCAGATAGTCCAATAATTTTTAAATTCTCTCTCCTGGATCTATTTTCCAAGTCAGTTGTTTTTCCAATGAGATATTTCACATTGTTTTCTAATTTTTCATTCTTTTGGATTTGTTCTACTGTGTCATGATTCCTCATAAAGTCACTATCTTCCAATTGCTCTATTCTAATTTTTAAGGAAGTATTTTCTTCAGCAAGCTTTTGGACTTCCTAGGAAAAGCTCTTGTGATGCTTCCCTCCCTCCACCCCTTCCCCTCCTCACCACAGGGCTCCTTCTCCACAGCCTCACCAAAACCCTTTCCACCTTAGAGAAGCCTCGGCCCTGAGGAAATCCCCTTCTGTCTGCTGGTAACAGCCTCGTAGGAGGGGAACTTTCAGGAAATGCCCAACAAAAGCTTTACTGCCCTTCTGCCCGGCTGGCTACTCTCTTCCCCTGCCCCTCCTTGAACCATGAACCATCACCAAACCAATTCTGCCATCATTCGAGGAGGTGGAGGATCTATTGTACGCTGTCTTCCCCTTCACAATATCAGCATCTTATGGGCAGGGACTATCTTCGCTTTTTATTCCCAGTGCATGCGAACGAAGTTGAAACTTTGGGCCAGGCACTAATGCAAACCCTTTACAAATATCTCATTTGATCCAGGGGTGGCTGTGAGGATCCCATTTTACAGGTGAGGAAACTGAGGCAGAGGCGAAAGTAACTTGCCCAGGGTCACACAGCTAGTGTCTGGGGTTGGATTTGAACTCAGGTCTTTTTGACTCTAAGTCTAGCATTCTATCCACTGCTCTACCTGAAGGTGATTGATTGACTCTTAGTAAGTTGTTTGTGTCTGACTCTCCATAATCCCATTTGGGGTTTTCTTGGCAGACATACTGGATTATTTTTCCACTTCCTTCTCCAGCTCATTTTACAGATGAGGAAACTGAGGCAAACAGGGTTAAATGACTTGCCCAGGGTCACACCGCTAGTAAGTGTCTGAGGTCACATTTGGACTCAGGGAGTCTTCCTGACTCCAGGCCCAACACCAGAGCTTAGATGCTTTTTGCTTTTTTTGTTCATTGAAGTGAATATTCGGTGACTACCTTCTCAGAGGGATTTAGCAAAGCTCTTTTGGTTATCTAAAGACTGGGATGGTTTGGCCTCATTAACAATCTACTGTAACCAAGGCATCTAATTAGCCAGCCATAAACTCACAGAATTAGAGAATGGGCGAATGGGACTGCAGAGCTTAAGCCTCTCTTGCCTTGCATGTCTGACAGATGGCCAATTATCAAACTTCAGCTGGGACAGTTCTGGTGACAGAGAGCTCCCTCCTTTTCAGGGCAGCTGGACAACATCAATTAGCCCCCCAGACCCTGTAACTTTCCCCTCTTGGTCCTAGGTCTGCCCTGTGTAAGGCTATGGAATGTGTTGTAGAAAAAAACATATGACATCTCCTCTGCATTTTAGGCACAGCTTCCAGAAACAATTTTATTTAACATAATTCTAACATGCCAGCACGTTCCATCTTAGTGAGGGATGTTGGACCGGCAGAGCGTCCCTCCCCCTCTTCCCTTCTCTGCTTCTCCATGTCCTCAGATATATATCTTTCCCCAAAATGATTACAAGTAAAATTTGTAGGAATCTCAAACTAGGGGAATGTCTCAATATTTACAGTTTGGGTTAACATTCCTTCCATGACCCTGCCCCTTAATGGTCTCCTCTGGGTAATCAAAGGGACCTCAGCACTTCTCCTGATCCATATCCTAAAGCCTTTCTGAAAGGAAAGGGTGGCCTGCCCCTGAGTAAGTCATAGCTCAGGCCTTTATGGGGGCTGGGCAAGGCAGGGACTCAACCAGTCAAGGGTGCTTTGATCTAACCAGCTGCAAGTCTGGAATTAGGGCTTTAAGACTAGAGAGAGTGATTTCTGAATTAAAAAGGAGGCTTCATAACTCACGTTATGACTCACTCTAAGGTCTATAAACTATTGGAAATAATAGTAATAGCATGTACTATGTGCCAGGCACTGGGTTAAGTGCTTTTTAATTATCTCCTTTGACTCTCACAACCCTGGGAGGTAGGTGTTATTATCATCACTCCCATTTACAGATGAGAAAACTGAGGCAAACAGGTTTAAGTGAGTTGTTCGGTCACATGGCTACTAAATGTCTGAGCTGGAAAGAATTGGATTTGGGGTTGGTGGGCCAGGGTTCGAATCCTGAACGGTCACTATATTGGCTATGTGCCATATGCCTGGGTCTCTGTGATCTCACCTATGAGTTAAGGGTTAGGGGTGTGGCAGGGTTGAACTAGAAGGGCTCTACATCCATGACCCTGACCCATTTGATTCCCCTCTCCCCAACTCTGGTACTCAAATACTCCAATGTCCCTCCAATGAAGCAGACTGCAGCGTCTCCACCTTCCAAGGCTTGGCTCTTGCCCATGCCCCAAGTTCACCATAGGGGGTCCACCTGATGTGCTAGAGGCTTTCCTAGATTTCTCTAGATATCCACTGGTACAGAAGGTTGTCCACCTGTCCTTCACCTTCTCCACTGACTGACTCATCTTCCCTTCCTATCATACAATTCCTGGATCGTGTCTTTTACATCCCTTTCTTCTTCATGTTTCTCATTGGCCACACACTGCAACGTGCTTGGACCCACCATCAAGTGGCTCAATGCAAATTCCAGGATGTCCCAATTCTCATTTTTCCCACATCTGCAATCCCATCAGTGAAAGGAGTGGCAAATGCTTAAAAGGGACAGGGTCTGTGTTTCCAGTCCAATCAAACAGCAGTGAGGTAGGAAAATTAAATTGTCAGCTGATAAAGCCTTCCAATTTAGTTTGAGGTGAAAATGGCTCATGGGGTGGGGAGAGTGACCCCTCAGCAACAGGGTTGGTATCTGTGGATGCTAATTTGACACGACAGCCATCAGACTCTAGCCTGTCAGCACCAGCGAACTTCTGTAGAAGTCATTAAGTTATTCATGAGAAAAATGTATCTTTCTGCATAGAGAGAGGCGGAGATTAGCAGGAAGGCCAATCTTGTACAGAACAGAAGATCCCCCACGGCTGAGCTGGCTTAGGGGGACAGTGTGTGGCTGTGCCTCTTTTGACAGCACAGTTACAGCAGATGGAAGGATGAGTGCCCTTTCCTCCTCTAGAAGAGAGATGGGCTGACCTAGTCTCTCGGACCCTTTTTAGACTTACCATTCTATGTTCCAAGGCACTGATCACTCTGTGGCTTCCAAAATACCCTACTAGAGCAGTGAGGAGCGGAGACAGCTTTGAAAAAGTTTTATTGAAAATTTAACGCTGATCACCAATACAAATAGCTAGTAACACCAACATTTAAATTTCGATGCATGATGTACAAGCTATTTCAGTCACTCTGAGCCGCCCCCAGAATCTGTCCATTTATTCTGTATTCCATCCTTCTAATTCTGCTTTTTTTCTCTTTTTATGTTGTGATGGTCTTTCCAGGTTTCCTTGTATTCACCATACTTGTCATTCTTACTATTATATGAATGTACCACAATACATGTAGCCATCCCTGCGGGGGGAGGCGGAGGATAACCAGAATGTCTGAGATGATAACTGGGGGCCAAGTTCCTAATCTCTCAATCCATCTCCCCATTTACTTCAGACTCCCTCCTTCTGTTAAGATGCTTTTAGACAATAACTGTAACAGGTGAAATAACACTCATTCTCAGGAAGGACTCAGTCCTGGATGCTTTTTAAACATTCTTTCTTAGTGAGATTGCCGAGGACCTAGATTATAGTTCCGCGCTAACGTTCTAAACTGCTCTCTAAAGGCAGAAAAGAGGCCCTTGTACCTTTTTAAACAATTTGAATGGCAGACACTACTCCAGCACCTTTTAGCCCTCTGACCCCCTATCACTCTTGGGCACGTGTGAACCATCTGTAGCACAGAACAAAGGCCACCCTCCTCCCCCCACCAGCAACTGTATTCTACAGCATAAAAAGAGCCCAGCCTCAGGACGGTTTTGTTAATAAAGTAGTATGTTCTTTATTTACCTCTTGAAGTTGTCATTGGACATGCAATATTCATGGAAAAACAGGTCAAATCAGACATAAATTAGGCTCAGCCCTGTGGGGGCTGCAGACAGCTAAGCGCTCACTTTCTTCTCTTTGTAGGTTGCCATCATCTTCTTGATTTCAGCTATTGCTTTCCCTGGATTCAGTCCCTGGTGGGGGAAGGGGGGGAACAGAAACAGAACATGAAGAGATCCCATCAACACTGACTCAAGAACTCGGGACCCCTGGCCAATTTCTTCAGCCACCTCTGCTGCAACAATAGTGGTATAAAATGTACACATCAACTCTGCCAAGTAAACTTATGGGCAACAGGGCCACGTCACTGATTTCACCAGGTGCTCCACTAGGTCCACGTGGGGCGCACATGAGGTGTGCTCTGCCATCCGGCCTGACTTAGCGTGGATACAGACCCAGCCCAGCACAAGGTTTTCAGGCACTGCCCAAGAGAATCTAGAACCCTGGGAGGAGCAGCGCAGGCCTAGCCTGGGGGGGACCTTCCCTGAGCCCCTCCCTGCTGAGCGCCCCCCACTCTGCATGGCCTCAGGTGCTAGCCTTGGTGCAGGCTTTGTGTGGTGCTCCCCACCCCCAGAAGACTGTGAGGCAGGGACCCCGGTCATTCTGCCTCTGGTTTCCCTACCATGGAGGTTGGGTCTGGCACACAGCAGGTTTGTTGCACAGAACTGAATCAAAGTGCAATGGTTAAAATCCAAGTTTGGACTGAAGAGATGCCAAGAGATAAACAGAAAGAGCTGGCTAATGTGAAATCCTGGAAGCGCACGCCCTCGCAGGACCGACACTGGCAGAAGCCAGCTGCCAGACACTCCTCAAGAACATCGGAGGCCCCTGATAAGTGGGGGCCGATTATCGTCACAAGACAACTGCTGGCCAGACTGGCTAACCGGTGCTGGCATTAGCTGGCCTTCTGTTACGACATCCGGCAAGGCAAGCCCAGGTTTCTGAAGTGGGAACCGGGGAGAAGAAGAAGCCTATCCATGTCTGGTCCATGTCTGGTAATTCCAGGCAAGGAAATCATCAGAGCTTAGTCACCCCAAAAAGAAAGCGCTCAGTGCCTCAAAGATGAATTCAGAGCAAAATCTAAAACCTGGGGGGCTGGTGACAAGGCCCAGAAGAAAAGCTCTGTGTCACTTCCTGCTCCTACCCATCCACTGGCAAACGGAAGCTCCTCAAGGGCAGGGGCTGGTTTTATCCCCACATCTTTAACCCCACATAGGTCTGGCACACACTGGGAAATTCCTTTTTGTTAGCTTGTCTGAACCTCTGATTCCACCAGCACAGGGAAAGCCGGGTGAGCTCTTCTCCAAGGCTGATGGGCACCTTCTCTGCAGTTTATGATCTTACAGAACTTCCTGTGGGCCCTGAGAGGTTCAGAAATCTGCCCAGGTCACAAAGCCAGTCTATGTAAGAGGCGGGACTTGAACCCAGGTCTTCCTGGCTGGGGACTACTCCCTCTCTGAAATTCCTTTTTAAAAGCCCGACCCATGAATCTCAAGTGTTTCAAACCAGAAACTGGGACCTCTTTTGAGAAGATGGCATGCATAGACTCTCTCAGCTCACTTGCCTCTTATATGTACAAGAGGAAGGGACAGCGAGTTACATTTAAACCAAACCAAAAACGTGACCTGTAATCATGCTGACTGGGCATAAATCAAACCCCCATAAGGAAAGGAGCACTGGACGTGAGCTGGAGACCAGGCTTCTAGTTCTGGCTTGGCCACAGACATTCAGTGTGACCTCTGATGATTCCTCAGCCTTCAAGGGACCTCAGTTCCCTGCTCTGTAAATTAAGGCAGCTGGACTAGGATCACAGATCTGGGGCTGGAAGGGCCTTCTGAAATAATCTAGAACAGCCCCTTCATCACACGGATAGGACTCCGAGGTCCAGAGAAGTGACATGGTGCCATGGGGACACACACACAGCAGGATGCCAAGGCCGACTCAGCCCCTTCCCAGCTCCAGCTTTCCATGATTCTCTGGAAGCCGTGTCCAGGCGCTCCTTGCTCCTGCACTCCAATGGGTAACCTAGAGTCCATCCCTGACAACAGCAGTGGTACAGGTGGAGAAGGCTGGCTGTGGGGTCTGGGAGAGCCGGCTTAGGCCCCGCCTCACACGCTGGAGGTGTGAGTGAGACTAAGTTACAGAGGAGCCGCTGACTGTATGTGTGGAGGGATTTTCCCACGCTGATGAAACCTCAGGTCCTTACAAACAAACACTCCCCCACCCCCAACCCCAGCTTCCCTCTCCCATATGGATACAGAATAATTTTGGCAGCTCTTTCCAGGAAATGAGCACGTGCATTTCGTTTTCAGGTTGTGGTTTTACTGTTCTCTCTCTCCTGTCTTGTTCCCATCCAGGCTGCACTGAGGACTCTGTACCAGCCCACCCCTCGGCACCCTCTTGTGGGCCGTCTTTCCCTGCTAGAATGTAAGCTCTCTGAGGGCAGGGACTGTCATTCCTCTGCTTGTATTTGTATCTCCAGCGTTCAGGTCAGCAAGCACTTAATGCCTATTGACTTGACCTGACTTCGGGTAAAGCCACACAGTCCTGACTACTTATCCAGAGACTGCAAAGATGCCTGGCTGAGTTTGGGCGAGGCAAAGGGAAGGAAGACCCCATTTCTGGACGCTGAGTGTCCTTTCCAACCCAGACATGCAGTCTCACCGTCACTCACTGCACCGTGGGCCCACAGCTGAATTAATCAAATGCTTCAACAGGTAGCCCACTCCCCCATGGGACAAAGAAAGGCCAGACAATTCTGATGGCTCTGAACACCGAATACCTTAGGGCAGGTCCTGGTACAGTTCATGATGGTGTGACACCGGTACAAAGAGAACGGGTCCTGTAGCTGGGCCAGCCGCTCCTCTGTGAAGTCGTCCCTGGAGTCAATCATCCAGCGATAGGCCTAGAAAAAGAGAGCCCACAGGTCACAGCCAGAAGGAGGAAGGAAGCTGCTGTCTGGGGCATCAGCCTGAAAGGATATCTTTACTGGGAACGTGCTCTTGTCTGCTGGCCTACCCACCCGATCCAATCCAATCCATGTTTATATATGTGCTGGGGCTATGAGTAAGAAAAAGACAGCCCCAGCTTCCAAGGACTTTACAGTCTAACGGGGAAGGTGAAAAGGTTCTGAGGTCGAGTTCTCTGAGAAGCCCTCCCAGGCTCCAAGGCGGTGCCCCATGAGCTCAGCCCTCCTTTGACCTCCCATCGATACTGCAGCCATGACCTCTGTCCGTCCCGAGTGTCACTCTGGAATAGAGATGTTTCTCTACTTCTTCTCCCTCCAATTACGGCAGGTCTGGCCCAGATCAGGCATGCTTGATAGAAATTCTTGATTCATTTCAATAGATATTTATTAACCACTGTTCTGTGCCAGTAGGGGGCCCGTAGGTAACAATTTAATCTCCACGTTAATAACTATGTGTACTTTGTACAACACTTTGAGGTTTACCAAGGGAGGCATGTCACATGCTCTCAAAGGGCTTATAGTTTCAAGATAGAGAAGGATGAGCAGAAAAATCATGCTAGGAGGGAGGGAGAAATCAGTTTTGTCCTGGGCTGAGGAGGGACTGGTGGTGGCCAGGGAGGCTTCTGGGAGGAGGGGGCAGCTGAGCTGGGTCTTAAAGGAAAGGAAGAGAGTTCATGCCAGGCACAGGGGAAGATGTGAACTTTTCTTTGGCAGATCCAAAGAAAAGTCTACATCCTGAGACGACCAACCAGCATGTCCCGCCTACAACAGGCCTGGCAGGAGGCTGACACCTGGGACAGACTCAGCAATTGTCAGGCCTGCTGGACTGTTCTGAATATGACAAGGAAGTGAGATCTTTTTAACTTCCCATCAGCTTAGACTGTCTGGCCAGAGCCCTAGTGAAAGACATCTTCAGATATGTGACCTTTTGGGGGACCACTTTCAGGCTTGGGGCTAGGGTGACCATCAAGTTACTTCTGTTTTTGTTAAGAAAAAACATTTGCTTTTTGAGCATCATGGAGCCCGTGAAAAATCTTGACAGCAAACTAGCCATACCAGCTGTTTGCACAGAAACAATAAAGCCCCGAGTCCTCTCCGTGGTGAATTCTCCATATGGTGTAAGGTTAAAAACCAAAACCCAACCCTACCCAAATCTGATTCTGTTTTGAGTAGCCCCTACCACAAGCCTGCCTGGATTTCCTGTCTTCAAACCAAAACCCTCACTCAGCCCTGGAGGTCACCTCTCCCATGGGGGTATCCTGCTCTCTCTGGCTTGTCTCAGCCAGGCCCTGGGGGAGGGGTCAGGAAAACTGTCACAAACAGAAGCCAGAGCCAGCAAAGCAGGCTGGCATCCAGCCAACTGCACAAGGAAGCCTGCTGTAGAACACCTGTGTGTGCAGCTGAACCCAGCGGTGAGCACACTGCGAGCAGAAATGTGCACTGGGGAAGACCACCACACTGCAGATGAGGGATCTGAGCGCCCTCGTGGAAGAGAGGACAGAGGCGATCACGTCTTCTCCCATCAGAGTATGTCCTCTCCAGGCCTTCCTGGGGCCCTCTGTCCGCAGCCCTTCTGCTTTGTTGCCCCATCCCTCCCCTGGGTTACACTTCACTGTGGTTCAGGCCAGCCCACCCCCGCTCCTATTGGCTCCTGAGCCCCAGAGCGGGGAGCAGGGCTTGCTTCCGTCTCTGCATTCTCAGCGCCAAAGCGAGCACTTCAGATGTGCATGGTGCTCAGCACGGTTGTAAAGAAAGTAAAGTTAATTCCTCTGTCCGTGCAATGGTTTTCTCTCTCTCTCTCTCTCTCTCCTCCTTTTCCCCCTCATGTTCTCTACCGGGGAGGAGATCCAGTGGTAACTCAGCCACCGTCCTTAATTAACTTCATGAACAGAACATAAAGCTTCCATGAAGCTAGCGAAGGGGCAGGGGTGGGGCGGGGGACCAAACACACAGACGGACCCAGTGGTCAACAATATGCCCAGAGGAACAGAGCGGCCTGGGCACCAAGGCCTCTTCATCGGCTACTCTGCCCACACCGACTGACCATTCCCTTGGGTCTCTGGACCACGGGGTCCCCGAGGGCCCCGCCTTACCTGCATGAGGACTGCGGGGCCCAAGTATTTGTCTCCATTCCACCAGTAACTGGGGCAGCTGGTGCTGCAGCAGGCGCAGAGGATGCACTCATAGAGCCCGTCCTGAGGAGAGAGAAGATGCGGCAGGGCTGGAGCAGAATGTCGACAGGGACTTTGTTTTAAGGGACAGAGACGGGGATGGGGCCAGACCTGGTCTAGGCAGGGAATTCCCAGATGAGGAAACTCCCCTTACTGATGCGGGCTGGCGCCTTCTCTACCATCCAGTCTCGAAGAGCCGTTCACAGCAGTGAGATGTCAGGAGCCTTGCCCAGGTCACCAGTGATATGGGGGAGAAGGACCTGAACTCAGCTCACCCTGAATCCAAGGCATCCGGCCCCTCTCACATACGTTATAAACACAAAGAGCCCCTCGGGGCCCATGGGCGCAGGGGGAGGACGATGGGGAATCACAAGGACCCGCTTCAAGTGCCTGCCCTGTCCCTCTGGACAAAGTGACTTCCTTTCTCGGGGCCTTGCTTTCTCTACAGGATCTTTTCTGTTGTTTAGTAGTGTCTGACTTTCTGTGACCATCTGAGGTTTTCTTGGCAAAGATACTGGAGTGGTTTGCCATTTCTTTCTGCAGCTCATTTGACAGATGAGGAAACTGAGGCAAACAGGGTGAAGTGACTCACTCAGGGTCATACAGCTAGTGAATGTCTGAGGCGTGATTTGAGCTCAGAGAGGAGTCTTCCCGACTCCAGGTCCGGCACTCTGTGAGCTGTGGCGCCACCCAGCTGTGGAATGAGAGGACTGGACCAGGCCAGACGACCTCTAAGGCCTCTGACAGCTCTGCTCTAACCTTCTATGTACCATCCTAGAACACCTCAGAGGAATGGAGCTGTTTCCCAGACCTACTTGTGTGGAGTTAGGACTAGAATCCTAGGCTCTTGGCCCCCAGGAATATCTAAGGAAGGACGAGCACCCTTTACTACTTCCTTCACTCAGAACTAAGATTTCCAGGAACCTCTACCATCTAGAGCCCTGCCCTGTACCCTGAGAACCAGGAAGTGAAAAAGGCCTCTCACCCACTGAGGCAGCTGTCAGCTAGCTGGTGCACTAACACACTCACGCCTCATTTCCTGGAAGACACCCACAGACCATCTCTTAGAACCTGATTCAATTTAGACATGATTCTAACCCCTTGGGTTAGCGGGATTATTTTTCAGCCTACGTTAACTGAGGACAGGGGCTACAATGGTAGCTCCGGTGACCAAGGAGAGCTTGTCAGCATGGGGGGAGTGCACAGTCAGAATGACAACCTTTAAACACTGTTCAGTACACTCTGGTTAAGGCAGGAATGTGTAGGGTATATTTCAGAAAGATTTCCGTTGGAAATGATCAAAATAAAATAAAAAGGGCCTTGCTATTTAAACAGCTGAGCTTTAGTTCTTTGGAAAATCACTTCTATGACTGGCAGGGATGCTGGGTAAATGCAGTACTGCTGACTGACAGCAGCCAGGAATCCCACTAGAGGGCCCGTCTGACCAGGTGGACAGCTGAGGCCAGACTCTGGGCTCTGTGGTCAGGACCGGCTTTATGAAAGAGGATGTGCCTACTTGCACCTGGGTCCCAGGCAATGCCAAGAAAGTGAGACACCAGAGAACTGGGTGACCTGGCTTCAGCCACGCCTAGCACATGGAATGGCCTCCAAGCATCTCCCTGAGTCACAGCCTGGCCTCTGGCCTGAGACTCTCTGGTCATCCTGGGATGGTAGCCCTCTCTAGAACAAGAAAAGGCTGGAGGACCAAAGTCTGGTTCTGAGTCTCTGCCTCTGGAGGGTCTCAGGGCATTTGTCCCGTGTTCTAGGTCTGCCGACAGCATCCTGAAAAGCAACCACGCGTCTCCTGGCCTCACTTCAAAACCACCGCACTGACAAAGGATCCTAACCCGCCCCCAAACCAAAGCACTAAGCACAGGAAGTAATACCAGCTTCTCGCGATCTTCTATGGACTGAAGATATTGCTCCTTGCCACCCTGGGACTCATCCTTTTTCTTTAAGTAAGGCTGAATGGATTTGTACTGAGCATAGAAGTTATTCAGATCCTGAGAAAGAGAGCAAGAAATAAGTGAATTAAATCCCACGGTCCTATCTCAGAGGAATTTGGGTAGGGAGTAGGGGGAAGGGAACAAGCATTTATTAAGCAGCTACTATATGCCAGGAACCATGTTAAGTTCTTTACAAATATTAACTCGCTTGATCGTCACAACCCTGGGAGATAGATGCCCTTATTACCCTCATCTGACAGATGAGGAAACTGAGGCAGATAGCAAAGAAGTGACTTGCCCAGGGTCACACAGCTACAGTGTGTCTGAGATTGGATTTGAACTCAGATCTTTCTGACTCTAAGCCTGTGCTCCATGCCCTACAGTGCCACCTAACAGCACCAAGACCATCCTGTCAGGTTTCCTGGGCCCTTCTCTGACTCCAGCCTCTTGCTCCCTTGCTCTCCCTGCCATCTGCTGGCAGGCGTCAAACCTAGGAGCCGCCTCGTTTCTCTGGGGTCAGGACCAGTTATTTCCAGAAGCGCTGTCTCTCCAAGTGGAAGGTCTGCGGTCCCTCTACCACCCAAGCAGGCCGAGGGTCTTCTGGGTTTGCTGGCTTATTTTCTCCCTCTAGGCAACATTCTCTTAGGTCCCAGCATTTCTGTCCCTCTCTTAGGAGTTTCCTTTGAGTGGAGAAAACCAGTGCAACTCATTTATTAAGTCTCTGCTGGGTACAAAGCATGGTTCTAGGTGCTGGGGTCACAGAAGCAAAAATGAAGTAGGTTCTGCCCTCAAGGGGTTTATATTCTAACAGCAGGTCACACAAGTGCAAAGATAAACAGAAAAAAGAGGGAGGGAAGGATCTGAGCAGACAGTGTCTGGGTTGGGAATGGAGAGGCAGAAGGGAGGAAGATGCTCATGCCAGGCAGGGGGCCAGAGCATCGTAAGCAGACAGGCAGGGGGGGATGGGATGCAGATCTGGAGAACAGGTAGGGGGCTAGCTGGGCTGACATGCAGAGCGCATGAAGAAGAGTGATATAAAGTAAGTCTGAGGAGGGGGCTGGAGCCAGATGATGGAGGGCTTTGAAATGCCAGGCTAAGGGATGACTGCGCTTCATTTCAGAGGCCACAGGAAACCGCTAACAATTCTTGGGCAGACGACTGAGCAGTTACGTGGAGGATGGGCTGGAGAGACTGGAAGCAGGGACTCCTGTGGGAACCCACTGTCCAAAGAGAACAGAGGAATCTGAAGAGTGCCCTTACCTGTCCGATCTCAAACATGAGAGCGATGGGAACTTACCGGGACGAGATCCTTCACCACATACATGTGGGGGAGAGGGTAGATTTTAGAGACTTTGCTGAGGTTGGAGTCGATTCTTCTGGTGCAGGCCAGCGTGTTGCCCCCATTAATGTTCATTGCACAGGAACCACAGATGCCTGCGAGAGACAGAGCCCATCTGCTCACTCCCAGTGGGAGGCCAGTCTCCTCATTTCTCACCTGCCACCCTCCTTCCTTGTGCTGCCACCCTGACACCACCAATGAGGGCTGCCTTGGTTAGCCACTCGAAGGCTTCAAGGCAGAATCAGCCGCAGCCGTCCTTTACTTGTGAGACACCACGCGCTGCAGCGGTTGGGGGCTCATTTACCAGACAGCTGATATCTGCTGGTCACTGTCTGGCTTTCAAAGGAGGAATGAGGAACTAAAAGCATTAAGAAGCAATCTGTCCAGTGGCTAACTCACTACAACAACAATTATTAAGTGCCTGTGGTGTGCAAAGAGCTGTGTTTGGAAGTCTGGATAAGACCAGGTTCATTCTTACAATGCAGTAGGTACAGATAAGACACCCACATCATTACAGGATGCTAATCACAGAACTGGAGATGCAGGATGTCATGGCTGGGAAGAAAGAGCCTTAGAGCATATCCAAGCTGAAAGACGCGCACGACATTACAGAGGGAGCGCAGGAGCCACCTGGTCTAAACCCCTCATTCCTCAGATGAGAAACTAGAGGCTAGAGAGGCAAAGTCAATTATCTTTGGCAATCTCAGACCTGGAAGGCACTTCCTTCAGAGCCAACGGAGGTCACAGGTATGAAGCTTGTGCAGCAAGGAAGGAAAGAGATTAAAATTGAATTGGGAAATGTTTGACAAAGTAAAAATAAATTAATCAATTTAAAAAATACAATAAAAAATGCAGCGCAGATGTTTTCTAAGTCAATATGCTACCCACAGGGATTCGTTCAGCTGATATAGGCAGGCTCAGAGCTCCACAAGATGCTCCTCTGCAACACAGGTGTGTCTGGGCACTTGTTCTACTGAAAAATACTGACACATATCGACAAAGCATTTTTAAAGAATCCCTGCTATGACCCTCCAGCCTTGGCTCGCAAACCCCCAAGGATGAGCTCCTCCCTTCCAGAGGCAGCCCATTTCCCTCAATTCCTACCCCCACGCCTGGTTCATACCTCATTCCAAACAGAATGGGTCCAGTCCCAAGGACAGCCCAAATCCCTGTCGATAGCTAGCTCCAGGCCACTCCCTCTTAGTCTCTTGGTCTTCTCTCCTTTCACACTAAGCACCCCCAGTTTCTTCACATGATTCTTATGAGATGTGATCCCACAGATCGATCCTCCCCATCCTCGTGGCCCTGTCCTCTGAAAGCTCTCGCATTTATCAATACCCTTCTTAAAGCAGAACCAAGGACTGCACATAATCCTCCTGCTAAGATCTCCACCAGGGCAGGACATTAGCCCAAGGCCACACAGGTGCTAAGTAGCAGAACTGGCACTCAGATCCTTATTCCTCCAGCCTAAAACCTGTTTTTTTACTACTCTGTTTTGCCCTAGATACTTGCTGACCAACACATGTATTTCAACCCTCCTGCACAGTACTTTCCCTGAAAAAAGGCCATCATTTTCACTCAAAGGTCTGTGTCTGACTGTGGGTCCCATCCTGTCTCCCCCCAACCCTCCACTTTAGGAGTTTACCAAGATTAGCAGGGAAGGAGGGTGCAGCCTTCATTCAGACAAGGGGCACCACACTGGTCTGGGGTTTGCCTCCTCTCAGTGCTGCCTCTGATACTGTTGCAGCTAGTTTCAGAATTCCTTCTTTTCACTATGATACCCTTGGAAGGAGCTTTCCAGTGATTAGGCTCACAAAATCAGCTCATAATTATAACTCACTGGCGAAGATGGCAGAGTGAAAGCAGTGACTTGCTTGAGCTCTCCTCCAAACCCCTCCAAATACTCATAAAAAATGGGTCTAAACAAATTCTGAAGCAGCAGAACCCACAAAAAGACAGAGTGAAACAAATTTCCAGCCCAAGACAACCTGGATGATCGATCAGAAAGGTGCATTGTGCCGGGCTGGGAGCGCAGCGCAGCACGGCGTGGGTGCACAGGCCGCAGTGTGGGCGCGCAGGCTGCAGCAAACCTGGAGCAGGCCTCAGAGGACTGAATCTTGGGCAGCTGTGGAGGTTTCCAGACTCCTCAATCCACCAATGCCAAAGACAAATTAGAAGGTCAGTGGGAAAAGTCTGTTTCTGTCGGTGCCTGAGAAAGGAAGGCGGGGTTTCAGCTCCATTCCCCAAGAGCGTGGCCCTGTGGGGGGCAGCTGCTTCCCGAGCTTCCGGCCCACAGACTGAGGGGGAATCCAGTGGCTGATCAGAGAGGGATTGCAGGGATCTCTTTGCCAGTGCTGAGGCAGGAATCTCTTGCTTTGCCCGTGTTTGGATCTGGGCCACAGTTCTGGGCAGCGGTGCTGGGGTGAGGAGGAGTGCTGGCTTGGTGGAGCTTGTAGTGGTTGTGGAGAGGAGCCCCTCTCACAGTTACAGGACAGAAAGGAGTACTTGTAGTCGCAGGCCAGGAAAGGAGTAAACACCTTGCCCCTTATCATACCACCTTGGAAGAACTGAAAATTTACAGGTCCCTACAAGTATCTCTGAAAACAGCTGTACAAACCCCCGAAGCTTGGGACAGTACATTCTCCACATTGGAAGCAGATTCGTACCTTAACAAAGAGTTTAAAACTCAAGTAATTGGCCGGGATCATGAGCAAGCAGCGCAAAAAGAGTCAGACTATATTATCTTACTTTGGTGAAAAAGAAGACCAAAATATACAACCAGAAGAAGACAACAAAGTCAAAGCCCCTACATCCAAAGCCTCCAAGAAAAATATGAATTGGTCCCAGGCCATGGAAGAGCTCAAAAATGATTTTGAGAAGCAAGTTAGAGAAGTAGAGGAAAAACTGAGAGTGATGCTAAAGGAGACCCAAAAAAATACTGAAGAAAATAACACCTTAAAAAATAGCCTAACCCAAATGGCAAAAGAGGTCCAAAAAGCCAATGAGGAGAAAAATGCCCTAAAAAGCAAAATTGGCCAGATGGAAAAGGAAGTCCAAAAGCTTACTGAAGAAAATACTTCCTTAAAAATTAGAATAGAGCAATTGGAAGATAGTGACTTTATGAGAAATCATGACACAGTAGAACAAATCCAAAAGAATGAAAAATTAGAAAACAATGTGAAATATCTCATTGGAAAAACAACTGACCTGGAAAATAGATCCAGGAGAGAGAATTTAAAAATTATTGGACTATCTGAAAGCCATGATCAAAAAAGAGCCTAGACATCATCTTTCAAGAAATTATCAAGGAAAACTGCCCTGATATATTAGAACCAGAGGGCAAAATAGAAATTGAAAGAATCCACAGATCTCCTCCTGAAAGAGATCCCCAAAGGAAAACTCCTAGGAATATTGTAGCCAAATTCCAGAGTTCCCAGGTCAAGGAGAAAATATTACAAGCTGCCAGAAGGAAACAGTTCAAGTACTGTGGAACACAATCAGGATAACACAAGATTTAGCAGCTTCTACATTAAAGGACCGCAGGGCATGGAATATAATATTCCAGAGGGCAAAGGAGATAGGATTACAACCAAGAATCACCTACCCAGCAAAACTGAGTATAATCCTTCAGGGGAAAAAATGGTCATTCAGTGAAATAGAGGACTTTCAAGCATTCTTGATGAAAAGACCAGAGCTGAATAGAAAATTTGACTTTCAAATACAGGACTCAAGTGGAACATGAAGAGGTAAACAGGAAAGAGAAATCATAAGAGACTTATTAAGATTGAACTGTTTACATTCCTGCATGGAAAGATGATATTTATAACTCATGAGACCTTTGTCAGTATCAGGGTAGTTGGAGGAAAAAAATTATATGTATGTATATGTAGATAGATAGATAGAGGGCACAGGGTGAGTTGAAGATTAAGGGGTCATATCTGGAGAATAAAATTAAGGGATGAGAGAGGATTAGATTTGGAGAAGAAGAAAGGGAGAGGTAGAATGGGGTAAATTATCTCACAAAAAAAAAAACAACAGAAAAGTCTCTTACAGTGGAAGGGGAAACAGGGGAAGGTGAGAGGGAATGAGTGAATCTTATTCTCATAGGATTTGGCTTAAGGAGGGAATAACATACACATTCAATTGGGTATGGAAATCTGTCTTACCCTACAGGAAAATAGGGGGGAAAGGGGACAAGAGAGCAGGGGATGATAGAGAGGAGGGCAGATTGGGAAAGGGGTTAATCAGAAGTAAATACTTCTGAGGAGAGACAGGGTCAAAAGAAAGAATAGAATAAATGGGAGGGCAGGATAGGATTAAGGGAAATAGAGTTAGTTTTTCACAACATGTCTACTATGGACGTGTTTTGCATAACTGCACATGTACAACTTATATTGAGTTGCTTGCCTTTTCAATGAGGGTGGGTGGGGAGGGAGGAGGAAGAGAAAAAATTTGAAACCTAAAGTTTTAAAAACATATATTTAAAAAAAATGTTTTCACATGCTACTGAGAAATAAATATAGGAAATGGGGTACAGAAGTCTATCCTGCCCTACAGGAAAATAGAAGGGGAAGGAGATAAGAGAAGGGGAGAGAGACAGAAGAGAGGACAGAGTAGTGGAAGGGATATTCAGAATGCATGACATCTTGGGTGGGGGAGGGGGGAGATGGGTGAAAATTTGGAACTCAAAAACTTGTGGAAGGGAATGTTGAAAACTAAAAATAAATAAATTTATATTAAAAAAAATTTAAAAAAAATTGTTATCAAAGTATTAAAAAAAGAATTCATGAACCCCCCCCCCAAAAAAAAAACACTCACTGGCTTCTGGCCATGACAAATCTGTTTCTCATTAGGCAAAGGCCTTCACTTTTCTGCCTGGACTTTATTGTTGTTGTTTTTTGTCAAACGGGCCTAAACTTATTCTTGTGTTTCTGAAGAATCGTCCAGGGGAGAAGTTACTTAAAAGTATCTGACTGAATACAGAAAAACATTTACAGGACAAACGTTTCCTTGAAGATCAGAATAAACCAAAGGACCGATCCAGATGTCTGTCCTGTCTCTGCAGCTTTAGCAAGCCTCTGATCATTTCCAAGCTTGCACTCTTGAATCAAAGTGACCTGTGATTCTGAGTACCATCACCAGGAGAGAGAGAGCCCAAGGGAGAGGAGACTTCCCCTCACAAACTCCCATCAGCCCCATCCTGGCCGGCTTTGGTTTGAGAACCAAAATATGAAAGCCACCCCCTCACTCAAAGCGGAAGAAACATATACCTTCTCGACATGATCTTCGGAAGGTCAGTGTGGGGTCCATCTCATTTTTAATCTTGATTAAGGCATCCAACACCATCGGGCCACATCTGTTAAGGGAGAAAAAAAAAGGGAACACTTATCTTTCAGAAAGTTTAGCTATCCTGTTCCACCTTGCTTCCTACTTGGCCATAAAGACAAACTGTAACATGTAATTTGTTTTCTGGGTAAATATTTGTTGAGGAGAGATTTATTTTTTCTCCCTCATTTCCACTGGAACTAATATTAGGATATGGAGGGTACAATATCATATATATATTAAGCACAATTCTATATTGAATATACCAGATACATTTACAGGAAACAGAATGTGAAAGAATCAGATTACTTAAATTATCATTATTATTTTAAAGAATAAAAACCGAGACAATAAATTCACTAAAATAGCTTTTGACAAAAAGTTATTTATAAAGCAGCTGCTTTAATTTTATTTCCAAAAAGGTACACTAAGTGGGATATACAATGAAATTATTTATTTTAGTAAAGATGATGTTTACTGCAATAAACGCCCCCCCCCCCCTTCTTTAAAGCTAGAACTATTTTAAATTTCAGATCCCATTTCCAGGAGGTGGCCACTAAAAATTTAAGGAACATGGAACTTTGAACTAGAAAAGATCTTAGAGATCATCTAATTCACACCAAACTTAAGCAAGTAAAAATACAGTTTTGCTGATACCTTTGGTTTTTACATCAATTACCTCTGGATATTGGCCAACTGTCCTTCCCTCAACAAACACTTCCTTGTAACAAAGAAAAACGGCCAACACAGTGCCTAACAAGGTAGAAACATTCCTCCTCCAGTTACTCTTCCTTCTCCTCCTCCCTCTTCCCTCCTGCAGGAAAAGATTGGTCACCCAAATCACTCCACATTCAGATTTGAGTTCTTTTTATTTATACTAATATAATCGTTGTGTATATTGGACAGCTGGGGTGGCCCATGGAGAGAACACCGGCCCACAGCCAGGAAGATCTGAGTTCAAATCTTGCCTCAGACATTATGTTACTCTGGGCATGTCACTTATTCTCTCTCAGCCTCAGTTTCCTCATCTGTAAAATGGACATAATAGTAGCACCTTCCTCCCAAAGTTATGAGGATCAGATGAGTTAACTGTAAAGTGCTTACTTAGTATAATGCCTGGCACAGGGCAGGTGCTATATAAATGTTAGTTGTTGCTGTTACTATTATACTGCTTTCCTGGATCTGCTTACTCCGTTCAGCATCTTCACTGAATCAATCACTTTCACAAGTTGGAAAGAATTCCCGAGGTCATTAAATCTCCCCTCCCAGCCACTGCAGGAGCCCCCGCCCCACAAACCTGATGAACGGTCTCCTGGCTTCTGCCTGCACACACTCCATGGTGGATGGCTTGATAATTTGGGCAGTGCATCCCATTACTGAACTGCGATAATTACTGTAAAGTTGTCCCTCCCACTGGAGCTAAAATTGCCTGCCAGTTTCTCAGATGATGTGGTTTCCCAACTCTTCACTTTGGCTGTCCTTCTCTAGATGCAATTCATTAACTGACCTATTCTGCAGAAAGTTTATTAACATTCCTCTCAGAACGTGGTTTCCAACCTGGACCATCCAACTGGTTGGAGCACCACAGAAGAGGCGTCTAAAGCAGGGGTGGGGAAAATGCGGCCTTGAAGCCACATGTGGCCCTCTAGGTCCTCAACTGTGGCTCTCTGACTGAATTCAAACTTTACTGTGAATTAGGATGCTGGGTCAAAGGGTATACACAATGTTATAGCCCTTTGGGCATAGCTCCAAATAGCTCTCCAGAATGGCTGGATCATTTCACAACTCCAACAATGCATTCGCGTTCCAATTTTCCCACATCTCCAACATTTATCGTCTTTCTGTTTTGTCATGTTGGCCAATCTGATAGGTGTGATGTGGTACCTCAGGGTTGTTTTGATTTGCATTTCTCTAATCAATAGTGATTTA
This sequence comes from Phascolarctos cinereus, assembly GCF_003287225.1. Taxonomy (NCBI): domain Eukaryota; kingdom Metazoa; phylum Chordata; class Mammalia; order Diprotodontia; family Phascolarctidae; genus Phascolarctos; species Phascolarctos cinereus. The sequence goes on along the minus strand of NW_027556098.1, from coordinate 384,411,378 downwards.
GAGTAATTCTTCATATGACTATAGATAGCTTTAATCCCTTTGAAATCTGCCTGTTCATACTGGCTCTAACTCTTCAGTGGTTATGAACGCAGTGGAAGTATGATTAAGTGCTCTGTGCTTTAGCAGAAAGTACTCCCTCAGAGACCAAGATTACCGACTCCGCTCCGCGCCGCTCCCCCCCCCCGGCCCTGCATCATGACAAGCAAGTGATTTGTTTCCTGTATTCATCCACCTTGGCATGGTGCACCCAGATGGTAACATCATGACTTTTTCTCTCATTGGTGATCTTCACCCAATGCTCTCAGTCTACCCTGACACCTCGATTGCCTTACACATGTATTCTTTCTACCCCATTTCCTCATCCCCACTCTTCACCTCTTGGATAATGTATGTCCTTCCAAAACAAAAACGGGTCCCAAGCCACCATGTCTCTACTGATTTTTTAAAAATAAATTTTAAAAATCATGACTGACAGTCAAACACGAACATTTCCAAATGGCCTGAAAAGAATAAGACTGCATATGGAGTCACAGCGTACCCCAATGTCACTCCAGTAGCATCAACACCACCTTCCTTTTCAGTGGTGTCTCCACAATCTGTACCAGGGTATGTGGCTACACAACATGCATGAAAAAGCTATGAGGGCTATTAGTGGACTGGATGCCTCAGTGAGTCCGAAAGGCGACAGACAGCTCAGCTGAGTTGCAGGTGCCACATGTTAGGAAGGATGGGAACAAAATACCATTTGCCCAGATGAGGAGAGTCAGAAAGTCAAAGGATTCAAGAGTACGTTGTGTAGGTAGATTAGTCAAATGAAATGGAGAGGTTTGGCTTGGCCTGCACAACAGAAAACTGCAGAGGGCATGCTCACTGTCTTTGGGTCGTTGTGCAGAAGATGGGACAGACTCGTTCTGCTTGGCCTCCAGAGGCAGAGCTCAGCTCCATTCAGGACAAGCCTCCTAACCCATGGAGCTATCCCAAAGCAGAATGTCCTTCCTCATAAGCTCCCCATTGCGGGTCTTCATGCAGAAACTGAGTGAGAGAGTCTGGGACACCAGAGAGGGCATTCCTGTGCAGGTACGGGCTGGAGCTGATGATCTCTGAAGGGAATGAACATTCTCCAGCAGGAGGAGCTTCCTAATTCCACATCTGTGATCTTATGATTTCAGAGATACCTGGGCTGCTCTATGGCGTCCATCATCACTACATCAGCATGTATATGGCTAGGGACGCAGTGGAACCCTGGAGACTTAAACACACCAGTCTGATAAGAATACGTTGATAAGGGGCTCCTGTCACAAGTGTAATTTCATCAAAAAGTTGTCTCTCATTTAGAGGCCGCTTCTGTAGACTTTTCCCATTTGGTATTGTCATTTTGAATTAACCACCAACCCCATCACCAGAACATGGCCTGTCCTTCAAAACCCTGTTCTGGCCCCAAGTTCCGGCCCCAGCCACTCACTTGTTCAGATCGATTTCATAAGTCTGCATTCGGGGCTTATCTCCAGGCTTGTCTGGGTCCCATCTGTAGATGGCAAACTTCTTGAGGCGGGGAGCTGCAGCAGTTGCTGTCTGGGCCCCTCGGCAGGCCTAAAATGAGGGGAAAGAAATCACAGAAACAGGAATAAACAGTTTGCCAAACATGTAATGATAAACTGTTTCAAGAGATATTATTATTATTTTTTTTTAATTTTCAGGTAATTGGGGTTAAGTGACTTGCCCAGGGTCACACAGCCATTAAGTGTCAAGTGTCTGGTCTGAGGCTGGATTTGAACTCAGGTCCTCCTGACTTCAGGGCCAGTGCTCTATCCACTGTGCCACCTAGCTGCCCCAAGAGATATTATTCTAAATCTACTATTGGGATTAAACATTAAAAAGCCAGGAGGACGTGGGTCCAAGATGGGAGAGAAAACGCAGCAAGTCACCTAAGCTCTCCCCAAAACCTCTTTAAATAATGCCATAAGATAATTCCTGGAGCAGCACAACCCATAAAAGGACAGGGTGTAACAATTTTCCAGCCAAAGACAACTAGAAGGTTGGCAGGAAAGGTCTGTCACACCTGGGTGAGAGGGGAGCACACCGGCACAGACCAGGCCCCAGCAAAACTGGCAGTGGGCCTTGGGAGTTACTGAATCTGCAGTGGCAGCAGCTGCTTCCGGAGCTGTCGGCCCACATACGGTAAGGGGGTCGAATACCTGACCAGAAAAAGATTACAGGGGTCTCTTTGCTGGAATTGGGGGCAGGACTCTGTTACTTTGCCTATACTCAGATCTGAGTAGCAGTCCCAGAGCAAGAAGGAGCACCAGCACACCACAGCTTGCAAGCTGCAGGAGAGAAGGGACCCTCCTCATAGTTCCAGGACAGAAAAGAATGCCTGTGGTCCCTCACAGACCAGAGCATAGACCAGTAAAGGAGTAAACACCTCTCCTTAGATCATACCAACTTGGAAGAACTGAAAACTTAAAGGTCACCAGAAGTATCTCTAAAAACAGCTACACAAAACCGCTGAAGCTTGGGACAGCACACGCCTAAGGAGAAGCGCCGTACGTTAACAAAGAATTAAAAGTCAAGTGACAGGCTGGGAAAATGAACAACAGAAAAAAAATCTGACCACAGAAAGTTACCATGGTGACAAGGAAGATCAAAACACAAAGTCAAAGCTCCTACATCCAAAGCCTCCAAGAAAAATATGAATTGGTCTCAGGCCATGGAAGAGCTCAAAAAGGATTTTGAAAAGCAAGTAAGAAAAGTAGAGGAAAAATTGCGAAGAGAAATGAGAGTGATGCAAGAAAATCATGAAAAAAGAGCCAACAATTTGGTAAAGGGGACACAAAAAAACACCGAAGAAAGTAACACCTTAAAAAACAAACTAGGCCAAATGGGTGGGTGTGTGTGTGTGTGTGTGTGTGTGTGTGTGTGTGTGTGTGTGTGTGTGTATATACACATATAAACAAAAACAATGAGAAGAATGCATTGAAAAGCAGAGCTGGTCAAATGGAAAAGGAAGTACAAAAGCTCACTGAAGAAAATAATTCCTTTAAAATTAAAATGGAGGAGCAGCTAGGTGGTGCAGTGGATACAGCACCAGCCCTGGAGTCAAGAGGAACTGAGTTCAAATCCGGCCTCGGACCAACCACTTGACACTTACTAGCTGTGTGACTCTGGGCAAGTCACTTAACCCCACTGCCTAGCTCCCCCCCCCAAAAAAAAAATTAGAATGGAGCAAATGGAAGCTAAAGACTTTATGAGAAATCAAGAAAAAAATCAAACAAAACCAAAAGAATGAAAAAACAGAAGACAATGTGAAATATCTCACTGGAAAAATAACTAACCTGGAAAACAGATCCAAGAGAAATAACTTAAACAAATTATTGGATTACCTGAAAGTCCTCATCAAAAAAAAGAGCCTAGATATCTTTCAAGAAATTATCAAGGGAAATTACCCTGATATTCTAGAACTAGAGGGTAAAATAGAAATGGAAAGAGTCCACTGATCACCTCCTGCAAGAGATCCAAAAATGAAAACTCCCAGGAATATTTCAGAGCTCTCGGGTCAAAGAGAAAATATTGCAAGCAGGCAGAAAGAAACAATTCAAGTATTGTGAAAGCACAGTCAGGATACCACAAAATTTGGCAGCTCCTACATAAAAGGATCAAAGGGCTTGGCATATGATATTCAGGAAGACAAAGGAACTAGAATTACAACCAAGAATCACCTACCCAGCAAAACTGAGTATAATTCTTCAGGGCAAAAATGGATATTCAATGAAATAGAGGACTTGCAAGTATTCTTGATGAAAAGACCAGAGTTGAATAGAAAATTTGACTTTCAAATATAAGACTCAAGAGAAGCATAAAAAAGTAAACAGGAAAGAGAAATCATAAAGCACTTAATGAGGTTAAACTGTTTACATTCTTACATAGGAAAAAAGTACTTGTAATTCATAAGAACCTTCTCATTATTAGGGCAGTCAGAAGGAGTACATATAAGCATATATGTATAGACAGAGGGCACTGGTGTGAGCTGAATATGAAGGGATACCTAAAAAAATAAGATTAAGAGGTGAGAGAGGAATGCATTGGGAGAAAGAGAAAGGTAGAAGGAGGCAAATTATCTCGCATAAAAGAGGCAAGAAAAAGCTTTTACAGTGGAGGGGAAGAGGAGGGAGGTGAGAGGGAGTGAGTGAACCCTACCCTCATCAGAACTGGCTCAAAGAAACATACATACTCCAGTGGGTTTAGAAATCTATCTTACCCTACACTAAAGTAGAAAGGGAAAGGGATAAAAGAAGGGGGGGTTGATAGAAGGGAGCGCAGATTGGCAGAGGAAGAAGTCAGAAGCAAAACATTTTTGAGGAGGAACAGGGTGAAAGGAGAGAGAGAGAACAGAATAAACAGAGGGGTAAATAGGATGGAGAGAAATACAGTTAGCAACAGTAACTGTGAAAAGAAATTTTGAAGCAAGTTTCTCTGATAAAGGCCTCATTTCTCAAATATACAGAAAACTGACTCAAATTTACAAGCCATTCCCAAATGATCAAAAGATATGAAGGGTTTTCCGGTGAAGTAATTAAAGTTATCTATAACTATATGAAAAAATACTCTCACTACTGATTGAAGAAATGTAAATTAAAACAATTCTGAGGTACTACCTCACACCTATTAGGTTGACTAACAGGACAGAAAAAGAAAATGAGAAATACTGGAGGAGATGTGGGAAAAATGAGGCAATAACGCACTGTTGGTGGAGTTGTGAACTGATTCAACCATTCTGTAGTGCAATTTGGAACTATGCCCAAAGGGCTAAAAATCATGCACACCCTTTGATCTAGCAATATCGTTACTAGATCTGTATCCAAAAACAGATAAAAAAACAAAAAGGAAAAGGACCTATATGTACAAAAATATTTACAGCAGCTCTTTTCTAATGGCAAAGAATTGGAAATTGAGGGGATGTCCATTAATTGGGGAATGGCTGAACAAACTGTGGTATATGACTGTGATGGAATATTATTGTACCATAAGAAATGATGAGCAGGATGCTCTCAGAAAAACCTGGAAAGAGTTACATCAGTTGATGCAAAGTGAAATGTACTGTGTACAAAGTAACAGCAATATTGTAAGATGATCAGCTGTGAATGACTTAGCTATTCTCAGCAATACAGTGATCTGAGACAACTCTGAAGGACTTATGAAAAATCTACCCCCAGAGAAAGAAATGATAGTGTCTGAATACAGATTAAAGCATTCTTTTTCACTTTTTAAATTTTTCTTGAGGTTTTTTCATCTGTTTTCTTTCACAACATGACTAACATGGAAATGTTTTACATGACTACACATGTATAACCTGTGTTGAATTGCTTGCCTTCTCAATGGGAGGGGTGGGAGGAAGAGAGAATTTGGAACTCAAAGTTTTAAAAATGAATGTTAACAATTGTTATTACATGTGATTGGGGGAGAAGAAAATACTAAACAAAAAAACCAATCAATTTCAAGGTGTATACACACACACACACACACACACACACACACATATAAAAAAAATAAAAATCCAGTCACTTCTGTTGTCATGGAAAGGACAAGGGGCTAAGAGTTAGCAGAAAAGACCCCTTGTTCCAGGTCTACCACTGGCTCACTGGGTGATCCTGGAAAGTCCCTCTCCCTCCTTGGGCACATTTCAGTCCATCTGTTAATGAACATTTATCAAGCACTTACTATGTGCCAGGTACTGTGCTAAATGCTGAGGGCCCAAAGGAAAGCAAAAACATAGTCCTTCCCCTTAAGGAGGTCACATTTTGCCGGGGGAGACAACACGCAAACAATGACGTCCATACAAGATCTACACAGCGTTAAGCAGAAGGTGATCTCAGAGGGGAAGGTATTATTAGCCTCTGGGAAGATGTTGTGGACCAGAAAGGCCTTCTGCAGAGGTGGGGTTTGAGCCAAATCTTCAAAGAAGCCAGGAAACCTTAAGGGGGGAGGGCTGCAGATGACGAAACCGAGGCTGAGAGCTGAGGGAGTTTACCCACCATCATTTAGCATGGATCCAGTCCAGGACCAATGTTCCTGCGGCTACCTCCTCGCTTCCTCAAGCAGCCGCTTGCACGTGCACCATGGCAGCACGGCGTGTGGTCTGACCTGAGCAACGCGAGGCTGTTCAGGGAACACAAAGGCAATGCCATGACCGGGCCTGACTCCTGAGAGTGTTGGCCAAGTTCCCAGCTCTCACACTCCAGTTTGCCTCTCTCAACTTGTTCCACCATTTGTAAAATGGCAAACCCGGCCCACAAGGTTACCGTCTACATTCTGAAAACATTCAAGCACTAGACAAGTTTGAGCCAGTCTAATTTTATTTGGGGTCACATTCATAGTGCATTCCAGGTGGGTCACTCATCTATCTCACATGGAAACAGGTGGGCCTATTACCTTAGAATCACAGACACCAGTACTCGCAGGGGCCTTGGCCACCCCCATTTTGTGCTGATTATGGGAATTCCTTCAACCAACATATCTGGCCTCTGCTTGAACACCTATGGTGCTGGTACTTCCCTGGAAGATGGCCCCTCTATTTTGGGGAGCTCCACCACCAGTAGGGAGTTTCTTGCATTTAAATATGTCTGTGACTTCTCCCTGGGTCTGTCCTCTCAAACCTCATCTACCAAATAACATTTTTAGTAGAAAAACCAAGAGGGTCTCCTCAGAAATGGTACCAATCAAATGAATAGCACCCCAAAAGCTGGGCAACGCAGAACGACGATGCCTTTCTCTAGGCTGCCCAAGTCTTTCTTTGACAACGTAAGTAAAAACTAACCAAGCAACCAAAGAACCCATCAACCCTGGCAAACCGCACTCCCCTCTCCTGAAGTGGCTCTGTGCATGCTAGTTCCCCTCCGGTGTTCCTCTGGCAGGAAGGAAGACCCTTCTGTTGCTTCGTTGGTGTATCCCTAGCGCTGGACACATCCTAGGGGCTTAATTAGTGTTGAAATGAACTGGACAAAAAGCCACCCTTGAGGTGTCTGCCTCAAGATGGGCAACACCCTCCATCATCCTTGAGAGCCCGAAGATGGAGGTTTCAGGGTCACTGATTTGTGCTGCATGGGGCCCTGCAGACCACGAGGCACGGCATCACAGATCTAGTGTTAAAGGGATCTCAGAGGCCAGGCCCCATTTACAGGAGAAGAAATGAAGAACCAGGGAAGATCACTGACTCTGACCCAAGGTCAAAGAGATAGGTATCCCAGCACGGAGACAAATTCAGGTCTCCCAATTCTAGGACCAGCACTCTTTGCACTAGACAAGGCTATTGTTCAGTTAGTGCTCACAAGATACACAGGAATTTGCCATCTGAAAAACAAGAGAAGAGAGGCATAAAATAATTAGATACTGGATCTGGGGAAGTAAGGAAGACAGTGAGTTCCAAGCTGTGCTAAAGATTGAACGATGTTCCTCAAGGACGAAGAAGTTCAGCCAGAAGAGTCTAGAAAAACTGAGAATTTGGAGAAGGACAAAACACTAATTTGTTTTGAGGGCTGGAGAGTGGGGAAAAAAGGGGGAAAGGGCCCTGTCAGTGAGATGGAAAGTCTAGCTTAATTCTGAACTCTGCCAGCCTCCACTAAGAAAACCTTTCTGCTTCCTCAAACTGGCTCTTCTATAAGAATAATCGACAAATATTTGCTGAGTATTTACCAAAAGTCAGTTGGCAAGATAGCCTTGTAAAATAAAATTCCTGCTCTCAAGGAATTTATCATTTAATTTTAGAGAAAAGATCAATAATTGGTCTGGAATGCAAACCTCTTTTTTATAGCTCTTACCTCCTTCTCCTATCTAAATCTGAATGATTTATTCATCTGGGAAGAAAACGGAGAAGAGCTGGTGACAGAGGAAGACTGGAAGGGGACTATTTGGAGACTCAAGTTTGAGATGCCCGAAGCCAGCATACATTAGGGGTCTACTGTGTACACAGTGCTCTGCTATGCCTGTGAGAACACATAAAAGACAGTTCCCGCACCCCAGGAACGTATGTCCTGCTGAGGGCTGGGAGAAGGACGTACACATACACAGATGAGTAAAATACAGAGTTTAATGGGGCAAACAAGAGATCCAAACAAAACTCCTGGAAAATCTGAAGAGAATCCTCTGAGCTGGTGCATGTGGCTGAGTACGGAGGAGAAGAGGCAGGGTCTGAGAAGGCAACATGGAGGAGAAAGCACCTGAACTGAACCTTGAGGTAAAGACAGGTATGGATGAAGGAGAACTTCTAGGCAATGGGGACGACCTCAAATGTATGGGAACGGGACATGAAATGCCCACTTCAAGGAACATCAATTAGTAATGCAGTTTGGCTGGCATGTACAGTGTGTGCAGAGGGTAATGGGAAATAAGGTTGAGAAGGAAAGGTGGAGACTAGGGCATATATGCTAGGCTCAGGGGTGGATAGATTTTATTCCTGAGGCAACAGGGAGCCATTGAAAGCCCGTGAGCACGTGACACGGTTATGTTCTTAGGAAGGTCATTTTGGCCACTGTGCGAGGTCAACTGGAGCCTCGGTGGTGGAGTTCAGATGCCTAAAACTGAATATCACAAAGTGCTAACTTGTGCCATACAAATACTATCTAAGCTCAGAGAATACAGCAATCAGTACGGCGTATTGGAAAGTCCCTGTGGGGTGGGAGGCCACTGGTACCCAGGAAAGGAAGCTGCTCTCCAGGGTTCCACAGACTCTCACATTCCAGTGCTAGTATCTCCTTTCTAGATCACAGGTAACACAGTTATAGAGCTAGAAAGAATCTTAATGATCATATGGTCCAAACTTTTCATTGTACAGTTGAGGAAACTGAGACCCAAGGAAGCTAAGCGACCTCCTCAAGCTCATACAGGTAGTAAAATGGAGATAACTGAAGCACTACCTACATCACAGGGTTGTTGTTTACAGAAAACAATGACAAAAGCACCTGGCAATTCACAAAGTGCTGTGGAAATGGGAGCCAATCCTACTATTCTCAATAATAATGTTGTTGTTTCAGTCCAGTCTGATCCTTCCTGACCCTGTTAGGGGTTTTCTAGGCAAAGACACGAATGATTTTCCATTTCCTTCTCCAGTAGATTAAGGCAAATGGAAGTTAAGTGACTTGCCCAGGGTCACACAGCAAGTAAGTGTCAGAGGCCAAATTTGAACTCAGGTCTTCCTGACTCCAGGCCTGGTGCACTGAGCCACCTAGTTGTCATCGATAAGGTAGGCAATGAGGACGCCACCAAATCCTCATTCTTAGCACTGAAGAGATTCTTCTGAGAACATTTCTGAGCAGTAAAACTCAACCCTACCCACCGAACACATTTTACTTGTTTCTAGGAGATTCTAAGGTCACAGTCATACTGAGATTGCAACAAAGCCAAAATTAATTAGTTCGTCCTCAGGGAAAAAAGGGTTTGAGCTCATTCTCATGGCTACTGACATCAAGTCAATTCAACCTAACAATAAGGTACACAACACCTTTGTTTGCTCAGCAACCACAAAGAAAATGAGTAAATAATTTCTTTGAGGGAGCAGGAAGTTAATTATTGATAGCTAATTTAATGCTCATTCTTAGGTGAGACTATACCCAGCACCTGAACCAAGTGACGGATCCCATGAGAGACTGAAGTACAGATCCAGGGAACTGACCTTTGAATTTCCTTCCAGATCTAAGATTCTGAGATGCACGGGAAGGTTCATGACCAGCCCAAGTTTACAAAAGGGAAGTGGAGGAAGAGAGAAAGACAGTGGAAAAAGCATGAGATTCAGCGTGGTCCCGACAGTTTAACTAGCTGTATGACCTTGGGCGAACCACCTTTCCTTGTTGGGTTCACTTTATTTATTTGCAAAATGAAGAGGTTATACTAGATGACCTCAAACACAACCAGCTCTGATATTGTATGTTCTAGGTCACCCCAAGTCCTGACATATGTTCTAAGGGCCCTCCCAGCTCAGACATTCTGGGTTCTGAGATCCCTCCGAGCCCTAACATCCTATGTTCTATGGCCCCCCCCCCCGCTCTGACATCCTGGGTTCTAAGGGCCCTCCCAGCTCAGACATTCTGGGTTCTAAGGGCCCTCCCAGCTCTGACATCCTGGGTTCTAAGGGCCCTCCCAGCTCCGACATTCTGGGTTCCAAGGGTCCTCCCAGCTCTGAAATCCTGGGTTCCAAGGGTCCTCCCAGCTCTGACATCCTGGATTCCAAGGGTCCTCCCAGCTCTGACATCCTGGGTTCTAAGACCCCTCCCAGCTCTGACATTCTGAGGCCCTTCTCGGTGCTAACACGCTCGATTCTAGATCCCTCTCAGCTCTTTGTTCTAGGTCTCGTGGGTTCTTCTATTCTCGGTTCTAGGCCCCTCCCAGCGCGGACACTCCACGTTCTACGTCCTGCCCTTCCTCGTTCCACGCTCCCTCTCGACGCCCTCCGGTCTCCCGCCAGCTGGGCCTTGATCCTGCGTGTCTCCGCAGCCCCCCAAGCCTCAGTTTCCCCGCGTGTAAGGGGAGGGCGCTGCCCCACGGATTCCCCGTGCTCCTCCCAGCTCTGTCGTTCTATGATCCTCGGCTGCTTCCAGCCCTCCTCGTCCGCGCCGCTCCGATAGGCCGGGCCTCACCTGTACCCGAAACCCGGGAAGCAGAGCGACCCCCGGGACAAGACTGCGCTTCAAGGAGACTCCGACCGCCGCCGCCATCTTGGCCCGTGACATCACGCTCGCCCCGCCCTGCTCTGGGGCGTGCGGGACACCTCCCTTCCCTCCAACGTCCCGTCGGCCACCGCGGCGCCCGAGACGGAAGGGGTGGCGCTCTAGCAGACACCGAGGGGGCGGGAACTTCCGTGGAGGAAGGAAAGTAGAAATTGAACAAGAGGTGGGAAATGAAAGCCAAGCAAAGCGCAGGCGCAAACTCCAAAGCTTTCGAGGGGTGTGAGGGCCCCAGACTTAGGGGCGTGACCAAAGCCCGGGGGGCGGGGCGTGAACTCAGGCGACCTGAGGGGCGGGGCCAAGCTTCCCACCTGGCTCGCCCTTCAGTTTAACGCCTTTATCACCCTCCAAAGTCCTTTTTCTCTGTAAATCCTCCTGTCCTGCCCACCCGTCATCTCTCTCTTTTCTCTCTCTTCTCCCTTCCTGCTCTTTGTCTCCTCCTCCCCTCTCCTCTTCCTATCCCCTTCCCTTCCTCTCTCTCTTTTTCTCTCTCTCTCATCTCTGTCTCATCTCTTTCTTTCTCTCTTCTCTCATTTCTCTCTCATCTCTGTCTCTTTCCTATTTCTCTCTTTCATCTTTGTCTCTGTGTCTTTCTCTCTCATCTCTATCTTTCTCTCTTCTCTCATCTGTCTCTGTCATCTCTCTCTCTCTCTCATCTGTCTCTCATCTGTCTCACCTCTGTCTCTCTTCTCTCTGTCTGTCACTCTCTCTTTCTCTCTTTCTTGGAGGCAATCAGGGTTAAGCGACTTTCCCAGGGTCACACAGCTAGTGTCTAAGGCCAGATCCAATGATCTTTCCTCAATCTTCATTCTTCCCAAACTTCTTACAGTAATTCATGTTGTTTCCATGTTTTCTTCCAAGATATTCTTTCTGAATTTTCATAATCCTACTCTCCTGGTTCTCCTCCCTCTAGCCTGACTTTGCCTTCTCAGTCTCTTGCTGGCTCCTCATCCCTCCCAATACCCTCCAACTGTGGGTGTGTCTATAGACTCTGCTCTGAGCCCTCTTCTCTTTTCTCTCTGTACCAGGCCTGCACATCCTTTACATTTTTGCGGGCCACCAGAAATCCTTTGGCGCGTGTAAGGTTGTGCAGGCCTGCTCTATACTCTCTCAGAGTGAGGCTGGTGACTGTGCAGCTCTGCCTCACTTAAATCCAGTTCACTTGCAAGTCAAGACATCACCTTCCTGAAGTCACTGGTCTTCTTCCAGAACAAAGGGTGAACAGCAAGAAACAAGACTCTCTCTTGGTGATACTCACCCACTCCCGTTGGTTTATCATCCTTCTTCAGATGATTTGTAGATCTATTTATCCCTCCCTAATCTCTCTCTCTATAGGCAGTTAGGTGGTACAGTGGATAGAGTGCCAGGCCTGCAATCAGAAAGACTTGAGTTCAAATACAGCCGTAGACACTTACTAGCTGTGTGACCCTGGGCAAGTCACTTCACCCTGCTTGCCTCAGTTTCCTCATCTGTAAAATGAGCTGGAGAAGGAAAAGGCAAATCACTCCAGTATCTCTGCCAAGAAAACCCCAAATGGGGTCACGGAGAGTTGGACAAGACCGAGAAATGTCAACAGGCAATAGTAACGTCATGAGACTTACGTGAAAACCAGGTTTATTATGAGAGAAATGAACACGTATGTGGAACCCAAAGAGATCACAGTCCTTAAAGAAGCCTGCATATTTATGACAGTAGAACAAAAGGAGGAGGTGAAAACAGGGAGGGGAGGAGAGAGGCGCAGTAACCCCTCCTGAAGGGGAGGAGCAAGACTTTGGCAAAAGCCACCTTCTTTTCCCTTGGGAACCTTGAGACTGTGAAGCTAGGGAGCTTCATTTATCTGCAAAGGACCCCAGCCATACAAGCACTTTCCCAGCCTGGCACAGACTGGCTGGTGCCTGTCTTGACTCCCAAGGACACACAGGGAATCCAGCTTGGGGTGCAAACAACAAATTGTATTGGCTGGAGCCAGAGTGGGGGCTTTGTCCTTGACACGTTGAGGGCCTCCTGTATGCTCTGTACAGTGTTTCTGGAAAATATGGCAACTCAAAAAGACAAGTTAAGGGACCCCTTAGCAGCCCTTCACAGAAGTGACTGAACAATGACAACAGTGTCGCTCCAGTCCCTACATCGCTGTCTACCTATTGGACAGCTCATAGGTGTCTCAAATTCAGCGTGTCCAAAATAGAACTCATCTTCCCTCTCCTGCTTCTGATCTTTCCCATTTCTAACTATCCTGTTTCCCTGGATTTGCGGCCTTGGTGTCATCAGCCTCTTACCTATCCAACCGATATTTGCTCCCTCTACACCATTCCTGGCATGCGTCCCCATCTCTCCACTCACAGGCCCTTATCACCTCTTCCTTGAGCTATTGCAACAGCTTCCCAATTGGTGCCCTTGACTCAAGTCTCTCCGTCTCCATTCCATCCTACATTCTGCTGCCAAAGGGACTTTCCTGAAGAACTGACCAGGTCACTCACCTCCTCAATAAACCCCCATGACTCCCTATGACTTCCAATAGGGATCAGATATAAACTCCTCTCTTTGGCACAACAAACTCGTCAAACCGAGCTCCCTTTCTAGCCTTATCACTCGCGATTGCCCTTCACGGACACAATAGTCTGGTCAGACTGGACTTCTAACTGTTCCCTACCCTATCTCCCATCTCCGAGCCTTTGCACTCATGCCTGGAATGCACTCCCTCCTTACCTCCTCCTCATGGAATCCCTTTTTTCTTCTCCAGGAAGGAACTCAAGCTTCACCTTCTATATGACACCTTTCCCGGTCTTTCCCTTCTCCTCCCCCTTCCCCCACTCCAGCTGCCCGTGCATTCTTTTTCCAAATCGCCTTTGATCCATTTTGCTTATACCTAGTGAATGGGAGGCTGATGCAATTCCCCCACATGGAAGAGGCTGGGGAGCCTGCTTCTAGGAAGGCAGGATGGCAAAGCACAGAAGCTGCTTGGAGATATCTGGAGCACACGCAGACATTCTCTTGCTGGTTCTGGTCTCCTCGCCATGTGTTGTCGTTTTTCATTGGCAATGTAGCCAGCCATGGCAGGGAGGGGTGGGCATTCAAAAAGCGCTGGTCATTTAGGATCTTGACCTTCCTGCCTGCCTGAATTCTGGTGAGAGATAGGATGGTGCTTTAAAGGGAGAGGTCTTATAGTCTCACGCACGGCTTACCTCCATTCTTTGTCTCCACATTTATCCTTTCCTATTTCAGGGGAGGGCAGCTGGGTGGTGCAGTGGTTAGAGCACTGGGCCTGGAGTCAAGAAGACTCATCTTCATGAGTTCAAATCCAGCCCTAGACCTGTAGTAGTGTGTGACCCTGGGCAAGTCACTTAAACCTGTTTGCCTCAGATCCCTCATCTCTAAAATGAGCTGGAGAAGGAAATGACAAACCACTCCAGTATCTTTGCCAAGAAATCCCAAATGGGGTCCAGAAGAGGTGGACACAACTGATATAATTCAACAACAACAACAACATTTACTGAGAAGGTCTAGCAAGGACAGAGTTACAGAAACATCCCCCTAAACCCAGGCTCACTCTCAACCAAAGCAATCCCATATATGGGGTCGCATAACTGAATGTGGGGCTTGCAAAAAATTTGGCAACGGTAAAAGGTTTCTCAACATGCAACGACCAAAAATTAATTAAAAAATCAAATGCATAATGAATCGAAGTTGTTTATGGCAGCACTTGGCCGTATTGCAGGGTGTGACTTCACTGCAGCCTTGGTTCTGAACACAAAGCATGAACACTTTGCACTGCACGTGCCATCATGCCGTGCAATGCCGTGAACGCTGCCAGAAACATCTCGGCTCAGATTTGAGACTATTGTATGTTATAAATTCCAGTGTTTCTACTGTACATACAGAGTTTTCTGCTCTTACAGAAACGTAATAGTTTAATTACAGAAAATAAAGACTTTTGATATTTTCTTACCGTCATTCCTTAGCATGTAAGTACCAAATTAGTATCTTTTTGGATTGTATTGTGTTAGAATGTTTGATTTTAAAAACTACTGTTATCTCCTTCTTTTAAAAAAACATAAGTGTTTAATTTGCAGTAAGTAAAGACAAAAATCCTTTAATAATGTTTATCCAACATCATTGCTGTATGCGTACATCAATTTTTAAAGTTAAGCACAAACAAAAGTAATTTCATAAACTAAAGCCAGTGTTTGGGAAATCAGTTATTAGGAATATTTATTTGCATTTTAGCATGAAAATATTTTTCAGTTATGGATAAGTGGCTAAATTTAGACAGAAAAGGTAAAACTGCAACTACAAATTGTAGTACACCTAAATTGACAAGAAAAAGCAAATGTGTCGAATCATTTTCGCAATATGGATTTACTTCTAATAATGATGATGGTGTGGAAAAACTTCTTTTCTTAATTTGGAATGAAGTTTTGACTGCAGAGAGCATGAAACCAGCCAAACTAAAACGACACCTTAATCCCAAGAGTGCAGCATACTGTAATAAACCAAAGGAATATTTTGAAAGACTTTTAAAATCTTTGAATAAAGAAAAACAATGTTTTGAGAAATTTGTTACTGTCAATTAAAAATATTTATTTGCATCTTATGAAATTTCTTACTTAATTACAAGACTAAGCCTCCCTAGTTGGGTGAGGACTGAACAAGATTGAGGAGACTGTTAAATCCAATCTCATCATCAAGCCCTATTCTTCAGAGGCTGATTTGGCCTAGTAGAAAACGAGGAAATAGGAAGGTAGAAACAAAACAAAGCAACAACAAAACCTGGATCGCCCCTCCCCCCCCCATAGTAATATATAAGTATTTATATAAGAAAGAGATAATCAATTCCCTCACCCCCAAGTTCACTTCTGGATTGGCTCACTTTCTTTTCAGAATGCAAGGGGGGGGAAGCAAGGGAGGAAAAAGAACAAAGCAAAGAGTTTACAGCATAGAACAAAAGAAAACTTACATGGAAGCAAAGGAAAGGCAGTCAGCTCGGTGGTGCCGTGGATAGAGCACCCGTCCTAGAGTCAGGAGGACCTGAGTTCAAATCCAGATTTAGACACATAATACTAACTGTGTGACACTGGGCAAGTCATTTAACCCGAACTGCCTCACCAAAAACCCAAAAAAGAAAAATACAGAACAAAAAAAAAACTTACATGGAAGCAAAGAAAAGATGGACATCTCTGAACACAATGCATAGTCTTTATTACATAGGCTTTCATGAAACGGAAATTTGTTGTTAAATATTTTGAATCCTCTCTTATGTTCTGCTGCGCACATGACAATTTTTTTTCTTTTCTTATTTTGTGTTTAAATTTTGATATTTAAATTTATGTTTCTTTTTATTACTGTACATTTGAATTTTTTGTATTTAAGTCTAAGATAAATTAATTTAAAAAGTGAAAAGGAGAAAAAACCAGAATACAATGTCTTGGTTGTCAGACAGAGCCTTCCCTGGGCTGGGTCAAGCAGGCCAGGCTTTTCACTGGTCTTTGTTTCTTGGCTTCCTTGACTCAGCAATGGACTCCAGACCTCTGATTACTCTTCCAACCTTTTGAAGCTCACAAAATCAAAACTTGGTTGGTTTTTTCTCTAATACTCATTCACCTAGGATCAGGAAAGAATATACCCTACAGAGAAACAGAGACAGAAACAGTCAGTCAATAAACATTTATGAAGCACCTACTATGTGCCAAGCATCATGCTAAGTGCTGGAGATACCCACGAAGGCAAAAACCAGTCCCTGCCCTTAAGGAGTTACAATCTGCAGGGAGACAACAGGCAAGCAAATATATACAAAGTAAGCCATGTACAGGATAAACAGCAATTAGTAACAGAGGGAAGGCATTAGACTCAAGGGGATCAGGAAGGGCTTCCTGTGGAAGGTGAAATTTAGCTTGGACTTGAAAGAAGCCAGGACAGAAAGAGAAGGAGGGAGAGTGTTCCAGGCATAATGGATAGCCAGCTAATTATTATTGCTATTATAGTTAGTACTAATAAAGCTAACATTTATATAGTGTCTTAAGGGTTTCCAAAGTACTTTACAAATATTATTTCATTTTATCCTCAAAATTACCCTAGATGGTAGGTGTTATTATTATTTTCAATTTACAGATGAGGAAACTGAGGCAGACAGTTAAGTGACTTGCCCAGGGTTATATAGTTAGGAAGGGTCTAAGGTCAAATCTGAACTCAAGTCTTCTAGGCTCCAGGCCCAGCGCTCTAACCACTGCCTCTGAGGTGATATTGAAAGCCCCATGGGGGTCCCAGGATGTAAATGTTTTAGACCCACTAACTCAAATCATACAGAGGTACATATATTGTCAGCTGGTTCCCCATCTTTCCTCTTTCCAAGGGAAGTATTTCTCTGTAACTAGCACGTATGCTGAGCCCTCTGCTCAAGGAAGGACCTCTTCTCTCAAATTATGATTTAATCCAGGGCCATGGTAATTTGGGAAACAGAGAAGGGGATGGCAAAGAATTTCTGGTCATCTCTGTGACCCTTTCTTTCACTGAGGAACATTTGGATTGCTCAAAAGAGATAATGTTTGTAAAGTGCTTAGCACAGTACCTGGTATATAGTAAGCGCTTAATAAATGTTTGTTCTCCCTCCTCTTCCTTGCTAGCCCAATTCCAATTGGCAAGAAGCTGATCAATAGAGCCATCTATTTTGGTTGTTATTGAATCATTTCAGTCTTAAAAATTTTTTTTTATTAATTTATTTTATCAATACTCACTTCCATAAGCTTTTGAGTTTTAATTTTTTCTCCCCCTCCCTCTCCCCCTCCCTCCCCAAGACAGCAGGCAATCTGATATAGGCTCTATATACACTTTCCTATTAAACATTTTCGCATTAGTCACGTCGTAAAGAAGAATTAGAACCAATAGGAGGAACCGCCAGAAAGAGGAACCAAAACAAAGCAGGGAAAAAAAAAGCAAATAGTCTGCTTCGATCTACATTCAAACTCCGTAGTTCTTTCTCTGGGTGTGGATAGCATTTTCCATCATGAGACTTGGAGGTGTCTTAGATCCTTGCATTGCTGAGAAGAGCTAAGTCTATCAACATTAGTAATTGCACAACAGGCCCTTAGTGTCTACAACGTTCTCCTGGTTCTGCTCACTTCACTCAGCATCAGTCCATACAAGACTTTCCAGGTTTTTCTGAAGTCGGCCTGCTCATCATTTCTTTTTCTTTTTCTTTTTTTGAAGGGCTGTCCCTCCTTTATTTACATTCTCTGGAAAATGGCAGCAGCCTTGTGGAGATGGAGCACCCCTGAAAAGCTGGGGCACTCCCAGAAAGCTGGAGTCCTGAGCTGCCGCAGAGGACTCTGCTCTCTCTTCTCTCCCTCTGGGCTGGCCTGCTTTCTTCCCGGGTGTGGGACGAGGGCCACCGGTCCCTCTCCGCAGCGGGGTCTGCTACCCCGACTTAGTAGGGGCAGAACCTGCGCAGGGCCCGCATCAAGGTGATTCTCTGCTTGAACTCCTCAACGTCTTTGCAACTGGGCCAAGGGCTACATGTCGGTCTCATGGTGCTGCCAGGCATAGACATTAAGCAGCTCCTTGTGTGCTTTCTTGTGTTTCTCCTTCTCCAGCACGCACAGGCTGGCGGCCTTAGAGCCGGGCAGGCCAGACCAGGCCATCGGCCTTTGCAGGTCACCTTCACCCAGCCTTCCTCGTCTGGGACGCCCTCCTCCACTGCTGCCTTGGCGTCTTCTGCAGCAGTCTTTTGGTCATACTCTTCCATGATCTTGTCCACCTCCATCCAGCCCAAGGGCCTCAGGCCTGCTAGAAGTCTGTGTAATCCACGGTCTACTTCTCAATGCCAGTTTTCACCGGGTGGCTCTCTGTTGAGATGATCAGAAGTCCCAGGAGAGCCACGGCTTTGGCACTGACTCTGGCGTCCTGAATACCATGTAAGCCACGTGGAACCCTAGGACAGCCTTTGGACAGAAAAACACTGATGGGAACTCTTTTGGCGTCTCTGACAAGTCTGGCTTCTCGTGCAGATGCACGGACTGCACAGGGCCACAGGTGGCAAAGAGCTGGGCCAGGCACTCCTCTGAACAGTATGCGGGAACACAGTAGTCTGGAGGCCAGCTGGACGTGGTGCCCCCTTGAACTAGGTGCTCTTTGGTGTAGAGGAAGGGAGAAGATGCCTCCTCTTGGGGGAACTTGATGGGGATGGCTCGGCAGCCCGGCGGACTTGGCTGCTGGGAGCCATGGTTCTACTTGGGCGGTGAGCCTGCTCACCACTTCTTATAGCACGACAGTATTCCATTACATTCACATACCACAATTTGTTCAGTCATTCCTCAGCTGATGGGCATCCCCTCAATTTCCAGTTCTTGAGTCATTTCAGTCTTGTTGACTCTTCATGACCTCATTTATGGTTTTCTTGGCAGAGATGCTAGAGTGGCTTGCCATTTCCTTCTCCAGCTCATTTTACAGATGAGGAAATCGAGGCAAACAGGGTAAAGTGACTTGCCGAGGGTCACACAGCTAGTAAGTGTCTGGGCTAGATTTGAACTCAGATCCTCCTGACTCCCGGCACTCTAACCATTGCATCACCTAGCTACCAGAGCTGTCTATGCCACTCATCTATTCAGCAAGCTCCCGTGACTCTAATCCTTCAAGATAAAATGTAAAATCCTCTGTTGGGCTCTTAAAGCTCTCCACAGAAGGGCCCCTTCCTACCTTTCCAGTCTCCTTATATATGCTTCCTTTCCTTTCCATACTCTGTGATCCAGTGACATTGACTTTCTTGACACATGGCTCTCACTCTTCTTCTCTTTTTTTTCTGGAAGCAATTGGGGTGAAGTGACTTGCCCAGGGTCCCACAGCCAATAAGCTTCTGAGGCCAGATTTGAACTCAGGTCCTCCTGACTCTGGGGCTGGTGCTCTATCCACTGCACCACCTAGCTACCCCTGCTCTCCACCTTCTGATGCCAGGCATTTTCACTGACTGTCCGCCATGTCTGGAATTCCCTCCCTCCTCTTCACTTCCCAGCTTCCTTCAAGTCTCAGCTAAAATCTTCTGTATTTCCTGATTCCCTTTCGTTCTAACGCCTTCCCTCAGAGACCACCCCCAATTTATCCTGTCTATGTCACGTTTGTAGATAGTTCTTTGCCCATTAGTCTGTGACCTCCTGGAGGGCAGGGATTACTTTTGCATTTCGTGCTTAGCACATTGCCTAGCAAGGAGTTGATGACAAATGCTTGTTGAGAAAGGAGGAGGGAAACCAGAACTGGACATGGACATCCAGGAGTGATTTTCTTTTCTTTGCTCTTGAGAGAGATTTCCCTTCTGCCACATCAGATATAAGGCAGTAAGAAGGCAGCCTGAGTTTCTACCAGCCGGCCACAAAAACTGGTAAGACCATTGTTTTGGAGGTGGCCTAGTCACACGTGGCCTCGAGGCTGCAGGTTCCCCATCCCTGGCTCATATAAATGCCAGAGACTTAAGCAGCTGATGGACCACAGGAGGCAAAAACCTGGCAGTTTCTCTTAAGTGGGTGAGAAGAGGAGGGTGGAAGACAGCTTCACCTCCTGGCCTTCCTCTATCGCCCCTTGCTACAGTCCTAACCCTAAGTCTGAGTCCCAGGCACGTAGCCCCTCCCTCTGATTTTTTTTGCAACCTGTGTTAGTCACGGGGTTACAGATGTCCCTCTGGGAATGAAAAGTTGAGAGGGCACATCAGAAGAAGTTTGGGGACACAACTGGGGGTGGAGACTCCCATGCAGGACAGCTGTAACCTTTGTTTGCCCTTGATTTTTCTCTATGTAAAATAAACTATGTGGCCACAGTCTTCTGTTTGCTTTTCTTCTCTGTGGAACGTCAGGGATCATTTGGCCTGAGAGAGGAAAGACCAGATGTGGGATGTGGGTAAGAATTTTCCTTTTTCTTAAGTAATTCTAGGAAATATTTCATTAAGACCTGGTTAAAATTCAGTACCTGGCCAGCATGGTTTTTAACTGACTATATGACCCTTTGCCTGTAGGAACGATTAAGGGGAAAAAAAGACCCAAATGGAACAGCTCATAAGCCAGTGTGGATTAGCCCAGATTTCTTAAGGCGCACACACAAAGGGGCACATGGGGCCCACAGGTGTCTGTTGGCTTTCACATTTATCTGCCTGCTGGCTGGACAGTTTTTGCAGCTCTGACTCTCTGGGGCTGTTGATCCCATTAGTCATTGGTGCTGGGCCAAGTGTCTGCCTTGTGAAATGTCCAAAGAAAGGGATGAGCTCATTCCTGGGCTTTTACCAAGCCCGATGCAGTGTGGGAGCTCTGCTCCTTGCAGGCTAGGACAAAGGACCTGTTTTGCAGCCCAAATCTCCAGAGGCTACAATTTGAATTTTTCCTTCTCTCCCTTCAGCTGAAATGTGTTAAAACATGGCATTGTCTTGGGTGAGACCTTTTTTCTTTCTCTTTTTTTTTTTATTGATGCCAGCATTCTCTCACAAAGGAAAACATTAAACCCTCCTAGAATATGCAACCCTTCACATACACTGTCCCCATCCTGCTACTCAGAGGGGAGAAGCCAGTTTCATTATGTGTCCTTTGGAACCAACATTGGTGATTGCTTTTAAGCTGAACATTTTACCTTCTGAAACAAAGCTGGGAGGAAGTGACAGAATTCCTACCTGTCCCTCAGCCAGGATATATGCCATAGAATGCACTCCCTCCTCATCTCTGCCTTTGGAATCCTTAGCTTCTTTGAAGGGTTAGCCTAAATGCCACCTTCTGTAGGAAGCCTCATCTACAATGGATGTAGTGAGGACCTTGGAAGCAGGAAGACCTGAGTTCAAATCTGACCTTTACTTGCTGTGTGACCTTGGGCAAGTCATGTAACCTCTGTCTCAGTTTTCTCATCTGTAAAAGGAGGATTATAATAGCACCTACCCCTTGGGGTTTTTGAGGAAGATCAAACAGATAATATTTATAAAGTGCTTTGAAGTACAATAAAGTACTTTACAATACTTTCAAGTACTATAATTTTAAAATGCTTGAACTTTATTAACTCTTAACTTTAAAGTGCTATAACTTTAATGTACTATAACTTTAAAGTACTATATAAATGCTAGCTAGATATTATTATTCAAGAAATATCCTAGGTGGCATAGTAGACAGAGTGCTGGGCCCAGAGTCAGGAAGACTTATTTTCATGAGTTCAAATCTGGCCACATAAACTTACTAACTGGGTGACCCTGGGAAAGTCACTTGGTTCTGTTTGCCTTGGTTTCCTCATCTGTAAAATGAGCTGGAGAAGGAAATTGCAAACCACTCTAGCATCATTGCTAAGAAAACCCCAAATGGATTCACAAAGAGTCAGACACGACTAAAGCATCTGAATTGATATTAGGGCAGTAATGGTTGGTGAGAAATATAATGAGAGACCACATAGGAATGAGGATTTGAACTGATAACAGCAGAAGAATCATCTTCATCATCAGCATAACTACCGTTTATATAGTGCCTACTGTGTGCCAGGCGCTATGATAAGGAGTTACAACCCTTGAAGATAATGTGGCCAGCAGCACTCTGGAGCCTCAACCTGTTTTCAGAGAGTAGGTTGTTATATCCCCATCACCCAACAGAATGCCTTGCACACAGTAGGTGCTTAATGAATGCCTTTTGGGGAAGAAAGTGGGGGCAATGCACATTGTTTTTCCCATTATCTTTGCCCCCTTTTCTCATTCTAACAGCTACTTCCATCCCCTACTTGTGCCCCAACCACATGTTCATTTATCTTGTCACTGTAGACTTGAAAATAAAAATGTCATCTTGGTCTGCATAGCAGATGTGAGAACCTGACTTACCGCCAGGGGCAAGGGTTATTGGGATCGATGGGCTCAACATACTCTGTCATCACGTTAGTCCTCAGGCTCAAGGAGATTAAAAGAGCTCACAATCCAGTGGGAATCAAGTCATCTGCTGCTGTCTCTTCCCTTTATTTTTGGACTCCAGAGAGGTGATGTTGCTATAGTCTGTGGTAGATTTTGGCAGTCTGATCTCCTGCCCTGCTGACTTAAGGCTTCTTAGAGAAAATAAGCAGATTTAACTCTTATCCATCTTTTTTCATTTTTCTTGAATTCAGGATTCATTTGTTAAGCACTTAATGTATACAAGGCACTTGGTTAGGCCTGGGTAAGATAAAGGTGAAAATGGACACAGTCTTTGTGACCAAAGAGTTTATGGTCTATTGGGAGAGATAGATGTCTGTATAAATAAGTGGTAGAGTGTGATGAGGCAAAGGAGAGATGTAGATGAAGAAATCTAGGAAAATCTGAGGAGAGAAAGAACACTTCCGTCTTCAGGGAGAGGAAGGGCTTCATGGAGGAGGGACCACATGAATTGGACTTTGAAAGAAAAGGATTCCCCAAGGTGGACATGTGAGGGAGGGCATTCCAAGTTGGGGTGATGGCTTGAGTGAATGCATGAAGTTGGGCAAGTGAAAGTGAAGATCAGAGAATGACTAGTAAGCTGGTTCGGCCAGAACATAGAACATGGAGAGGTAAATAGCATGAAATAAAAAAACTGGAAAAGGTAGGTTGGAGATAGTGGCATGCTTTAAATATCAGACCAGTGAAATCAGATTTTGTCCTCTTGGCAATAGGGAGTCATTGATTTTTTTTTTTTTTTAGCAAAGAAGAGACATACTCTGACCTATGCCTTATGAAGATTATTTTGTTTTTCAACTCTGTGAAGGATGTGTTGGAGGAGGGAGATATTGGAGTCAGGGAGACCAGTTAGGAGGCTGTTATGATAGAGGTGATGAGTTTGATCTTGGATAGATTATGTTTGAAATGCTGGTAGGACATCTAGCAGGCAGTCATAGCTGTGGGACAGAAACTCAAGTGGTGAATGTGTGTGTGTGTGTGTGTGTGTGTGTGTGTGTGTGTGTGTGTAGCTTAGTTATCAATTCCATATAGAGATAATAATTGAAACTGTGGCAATAGATGAGCTCACCTAGGCAGAATGTAAAGAGAGGACAAAAGAGGTCAGGGAACAGAGCCTTGGGGACATACATGCATGATTAGGGGATGGGAGGAAAATGATGAACAAAGAAAGGAGAAATTATCCAGAAGAGGGGTGGTTAGCAATGTTAAAGGCGGCAGAGAGGTCACAGAGAATGAGGATTGGAAAAGGTCATTTAATGTATCTGGCAATTAAAGAGATCACTAGTGATCCTGGAGAGAGAAGTTTCAATAAAATCTTAAAATCAATAGTCATTGAAAAGGTTTAAGGAGGGAGTGAAGGGTGAGGAAGTAGAGGTAGTTAGCATCCTAGAAGTTTAGTGTCACTGTCTTCTATATGAAGCACATACCCTTATCCCCACAATATTTCAGGACCCTCATCCCTATTCTTCAGCATTCCAGCGTAAATGGCTCAGCAGAACCTCCTTCAATCATACAGGGAGACAGCTGTCACCGAAGGGGTGTAAAGGTGCCTGTTATGTAATATCTGTTGTGGCCACAAGGTGGTGCCAAAAGTCCACAAACACTCGAGCCAGCCTCAGTGTGAACACACCAGGGGTTGGCAGCTTTCCCTGCCCACAACCGTGGTGTTTCTTTTCGTATATGGCTTTTCCTTTGATTCCTGGGCTCAGTGTAGTCTAAGAAATGAAACAGAATGTTGATCAGTTTTGAAAATATGACCTCTGCTTTTTATATCTGGTTCCCACCCCTCAGGAATATTACACAATCTCAGACTTTTCCTTCCTTCCTTCCTTCCTTCCTTCCTTCCTTCCTTCCTTCCTTCCTTCCTTCCTTCCTTGCTTCCTTCCTTCCTTCCTTCCCCCCTTCCCCCCTTCTCCCCTCCCTCCCTCCCCCCTTCCCCCCTCCCTCCCTCCCTCCCTTCTTTCCCTCTCTCCCTCCCTCCCTTCCTTCCCTCTCTCCCTCCCTCCTTCCCTCCCTCTCTCCCTTCCCTCTCTGCCTCCCTCCTTCCCTCCCTCCCTTCCCTCTCTCCCTCCCTCCTTCCCTCCCTCCCTCCCTTCCTTCCTTCCTTCCTTCCTTCCTTCCTTCCTTCCTTCCTTCCTTCCTTCCTTCCTTCCTTCCCCTTTCTTTTCTCTTTTCCTTGCCTCACTCCCCCTCTGCCCCTTCCCCCTTCTCTATTTCTTTTTTTAAATTTTATCTTTCAACCATCAGAAATCTAATCTATTTTCTTTCCCTCCCTCCACAACTAATCAAAAAAGAAAAAAAACCCCTCTCTACAAGGAGGTGAATAGAATGTTTCATCAAGTCATTATGTTGATCAGAATGCCCAAGTCTGTCAAATTCTCAGTCCACTTTCCAGTGTACTAAGACACTTAATACGTTGTGATCTCATAGTTCTTGATAACAGAATAAAATGCCAAATAAACACAAACTTTACTGTGTGTACATCCTCAGATCTGCACCAGATTTGTTCTTTGCCTTTTTGGGGTCCTGGAGTCCTTGGGCAGACTCTAGTGAAGCCTATGGACCCCTTCTCAGAATCATGTTTTTAAACATATAAAACAAAATACAAAGGACTACAAAGGAAGCCAAAGGTTAGTGAAAAATGAAGATTTTATTTTTCTTCTCCAAGTTCACAAACTCCTTGAAATGGGTGATTCATAGACCCCAAGTTAAGAATCCCAGTCTTAAGCCATAGGTCATAGGCAAAAAAGTTGTTTGCATATTATCTTTCCTATCAGATATGGGCTCGCTGAGGGTACTGACTGTTTTTGTCTTTTTCTGTGTCTTCAGTGATTAGCACTGGGCAGAACAAATAACAAACCTTCCGTAATTTGGTTAGCTAGTGTATATAGAGCACTTTAAAGTTTGCAAAAGCACTTTACAAACATCACCTCATTTTATCCTCACAACAACCTGGAAGGTAAATGCTATTATTATTCCCATTTTAAGGATAAGAAAATTGTGTCAGGGGTTAAGTGACTTACTTTTAGGTTGCATAGCGAGTACAAGTCTGACATAAGATTTGAAACTAGGTCTTCCCGATTCCAAGTCCAGTGCTCTATCCGTTGCCTAGTTGTCTCTATTGGATTAGTCATACCTCTGGGGTTTGTAAAAAGGAAAGGAGGAAGGAGCCTTCATGACCATTCCCCTTCTTCCATCTCAGGCTCATGGATTGAAGAGAAAGCGGGGGAAGGCTATGCTTCTCCAGCTGGGCAGTCTGAGAAGCCCAAGAGTTGTCTCAGTAGCTATTGGGCCTTGGATGATCCTGGGCCTTTAAGGGAAGGTCCTCTCCAAAGTTAACAGTGACCTTTTAATTGCTAAACCTAACAGTCTTTTCTTAGTCCTTCTGTTTTTTGACTTCTCTGCAGACTTTGACACAGTTGAGCACCTTTTCTCTCTAGGTTTTGGTGACACACCTCTTTCTCTCCTGGTTCTCCTCCTACTCTGTCTTCTTTGCTGGATCTTCCTCCAGGTCACTAACACTGGGGGTCTCCCAAGGCTCTGTCCTGGATCCTCTTCCCTTCTCCCCTTATACCACTTCACTTGATGATCTTATGAGTGTCTTTGGTTTCAACCATCATTTCTATGCTGATGATTCTCAACTCCATTTTTCTAGCTCTGGGGTGGGGAACCTTCAGCCTTGAGGCCACATGTGGCCCTCTAGGTCCTCAAGTGTGACCGTTTGACTGAATCCAAACTTTACAGAACAAATCCTTTTATTGCCCTAACCCCTCTGCTGGACCAGGTGATTCTGAAGGTCCTTTCCAGCCCTATGTCCTATGATTCTATGGGTCTCCTAAGTCTTTCCCCACTATGCTAGGCCATCTTCTTTAAACATTAGCCTTAGTTCACTTAGAAAAGGACTTGACAACTGTATTAAAACTCAGGGTAGCCTTGAAAACCTTCCCATCATAGTTCTGGAAAATGCACCAAATACCAATTTTGTCATAGGAAAAATTGACTACCGCAGATCAGACTTCTCCAAATACATGCAGAGTCTAAATTAGCAGTCCCTTAAGTGGATTGGAGTAGAACTTACTCGCTAGGGTCTCCAATTATAGCAGTAGCTTGGATGGACCTCCTGGAGCCAGGAGCCATTAACCATCTTCACCCCAGATGAGGTAGTATTTCTCTAAGTTAAAACTCAGCTGCTGGGACTTAGGAAGCTGCCCAGACCCTTTGGGTCAGCTGTCATCCCCTCCCCCCAGCCCTCTGCAGAGCCACAAAGCTCTTGCAAGCCGCCTCCCCCAAGTGATACTGTCACATGCATCTCCACCCCATCTGGCTAATGTTCTGGACTGGCAGAGGGTTTAGCCACATCAGCATACTCTTGAATTAGCAGCCAATTTGATCTTCTGTGTACGTGTGTGTGCATATGCGTGTGTGCATGTGTGTGTGTGTTTAGATATGCTTTATGATGGGCGAGGATATGTCATGGTCTATGTGGGACACACACACACTCGCACACACAGTCATACACAATCACACAATCACATGCCCATGGCTTGTGTGTGCACAGCTATCATCACTGGAAATGTCAATAGAGGTAACTGCTAATTGGTAATGACCCAGAAACTAACTGAGGAAGTAAGAGAGTGTAACAACAAAAACCCACTGGGGCCAGGGGGCGTCTCCCACTTAGGGCTCCTGGGTCTGAACTCACAAAGATTGGGTCAGTCCTGACAGGAAGGCAGCCCAGGGCCAAATTTCTGTCTGTTTGTCTGCTTCTTCTACTCCAGAGGAGAACTCTGGGGAAGATCTCTACAGAAAAGTTTGAGAAGGGCTAGTGTTGAGGGTCTCCCCAAAAGGGGTTATCAGGATCCCTTCTAGATAGATTCAAGGAACAAAGTAGATATAAGGTCAGTCAAATGGCATTTCTTAGGAGGTTGTTAGTGCCTGTTATGTGCCTGGCACTGTAGCTAATCATTGGGGATATAAAGAAAAGTGAAAATGTCCTGACTCTCAGGAGTTTACAGTCTGATGGCAGAAAGCACGTTGACAATGGCGTACAAACAAGCCATGGATGTATAGTATACATATGTGGATCTAGAGACCCTTATATCGCACATCTATCTGTATCTTACATATAGACACTTTACATATTACATCCATATTATATCTTATATTTTATGTATGTATGTAGATACACCTTATGTATTATATATTATATCTGTATATAGAGATACCATATATATTACATCTATATTATATCTTTTATCTGTATATAGACACCTTCGATCTTACTCTATATTGTATCTTATGTATGTATATGCTTTTTTTGTGTGTGAATTGTTTTTCAGTCATGTTCCTGACTCCAAGTCTGATGCTCTATCCACTGTGCCACCCAGCTGCCCTGTGTATATCTAGACACCTCAAATATTACATCTATTTGTTGTGCTGTTTCAGTTGTGTCTGCCTCTTTGTGACTCTCTTTGGGGCTTTCTTGGCAAAGATACTGGAGTGGTTTGTCATTTTCTTCTGTGGCTCTTTTTACAGATAAAGAAACTGAGGCAAACAGGGTGAAGTGACTTGCCCAGAGCTACACAGCTAGTAAGTGTCTGAGGTCAGATTTGAACTCATGTCCTGCTTACTTTCTACCTCCAGGCCCAGTGCTCTATCTACTGCACCACCTCTCTACAGGTGTAGAAACTGAAGTTGAGAGAGGTCAAGGGATTTGCTCAGGGTCACATAGCTAATAAGTGTCTTGGGCAGGATTTGAACTCAGGCCATTATATTATCTATCAAGCTACCTAGCAGGCTACCTCAGAAATGCACATTGACAAAGACAAAACCTGAAACAGTAAGCCCTAACTACTATTTTCTTCTCTTGGGAGGTTGATATGTAAAAACATATTAAAAGACCATGAAACATTTTGTGGGAAGGCTGAACAGTCACTTGGTCTTTACCTAAGCTCGGTTCTGTGTGAATATGTTCTTCAAGGTTCAGGTCTTCCAGAAAGCCAGGGCATGGCTTAGGCTCATTCTCCTGGCCATGGGCGTCTTCTCCCCTAAGAAGCATCGTAGGAACTGCGGAACAGTTGTATCATTTCAGAGCGTCACCAGCTGTGCATTAATTTCCCGTTTTCCTGTAGCCCCTCCAACATTTGCCTTTGGTACCATCTCTGGTAGGTGGGAGGTGGAACTTCACAGCTACTTTCACCTGCATCTCACTCTCTCTTCATCATTTTTTGCACAAAAAAGCTTTTTGAATTTTTGTAATCAAAACTATTTTGTCTTTTATAATCTCCCCTATCTAGACCTTGTTTAATCAAGAATTTTCCCTTTGTTCACAGTTGTTAAAAGTACTTCCTTCCGTTCTCCTGTCATTTTTCAATGATCTGGCCTTTCAGGTATCTTATCTATTCTGAATTTATTATGGCATACGATATAAGATATTAATCTAAATCTAAATTCTGCCAACTTGCTTTTCAGATTTCTCAGCAGTTCTTGTCAAAAAAGAAACCCTTCCTGCATGACTCTGGGTAAGTCACTTAACCCCAATTGCCTAACAAAAAAAAATATTCAAAAAAAAGACCTCTCAATTCAGATCTTTCCTGGAGGAGGTCACACATTCAGAGGATGAGAGTGGGGTGAAAGAGAAACTCACTGGATATGAGGAAGCTGACTTTTAGCAGCCACAAGCATGTTTATTTCTTTTTTGTGAAGAGTCCAAAGTATGTAGGGGGCATTACATGTTTGGTGTGGGAAGGTACTTTATCTTCTGGGAAAGAAGGACTTGCTAGACTGTGGGAGCAGGTGTGATGTCTTTGCTCCATTGGCATCCCCCAGCTCAGTTGTTTTCTGAGGGAATTTCAAACCATACGACGATACTAAAATCTAGAGGATTTTAGGACCCTGTATTAAAATGATAAACGTCATTAAATGAGAAATGTGTTGGTATATAATTTGTTGTAAGTCTCTTAACATGGTTTCTGTGTTGCTTATGGGCTACTGGGAATCCCTGGTGTTTCCACATAATTTGTGGGGTTAAATAAAAGCTGTCCAGTACCCTATAAATGCATATTACCTTGAGTGCTTATATGGGATCTAAAGGCCTTCTTTTTTCACTCACATCTATGGAAACTGAGACCTGTATTCAGAAATTTTCTCAGAATATTATGAGTCAGTTACCCTCAAGATCTGATCTGATCCATGTGAGCTCAGAGGGAGGGATGCCAGGGATTTCATATGCACACGACATATTCTGACATCTTTCCTTGATCCCTGAATTACTAAGTCTCTCTCCACAAATTGTCATATACTTATCCACATATATGTTGTATCCCTTCAACCCCCTTCCCTATCCCTTTCCCAGCCAGTATATAAGTTCCTTGAGGGAAGACAGTGCTTTTCATTTTATATCTTTGTGCTGCGAGCATAATGTCTTGCACATAGTAAATTCTTGGACTGTTGAATTCTAGACCCCTAAATCATACTTTACAAAGGGGTCTTCTTATCATACCAGCACGTGCCCCCCCCCCCCTTGCCTAGGTCCTGGGGCTGCCTGGTCTGTGGTATTTCTGTCTCTACAAAGGAAACTTCCAAAGAATGAGTGTCATCTTTTCTCAGGAGAGAGGTGGGGGTCTATGGATATAGAATGCTGCATACACAGACACAGTCACTGTTTTGATTAGTTTTGCATAACTTTTTCTTTGTTACAAGGGATATTTCAATTTGGGGTGGAGTAGGGGTTATGTAGGGGTGGGATGGTATATTCAGAAACGTGACCTAATGGACAGCTAGCTAGCACAGTGGATAGAGCACCAGCCCTGAAGTCAGGAGGACCTGAGTTCAAATCCGGCCTCAGACCAAACACTTGACACTAGCTGTGTGACCCTGAGCAAGTCACTTACCCCAACTGTGTAAAAAAAATCAAAAAAACCCCCAAACCAAACCTGTGACCTAAAAACAAAAGGCATTAGTAAAGATAGCTAAAAAGAAAGAATGAATTTCACTCATTACGTTTTCTTGCATTGCATTACTTTGATTTTATTTGTTTAGTCAGAGGCACCATGAGCCACGGTAGACTTCCCCCCCAGATATTTTTCATCATCCAGAGGCTTCCTGAAAAGAGTTAAATTGCTTTTTGTCCTGCTCACAACTACAATAAAACACAAAACTTCCCAAGGTAACACAGGAACAGGAAGTGTTTTTAAGGCCCACCACCAACATATCTTTGTAGGTCTAAATCTGGACACTGATCAGCCTCCTATCTGGGCCACTCAGGTGTTTCACTGACCTCCTAGGCTGTCTAACCCTGGTAGCCTCAGGATTCACTGGGGGTCACTGCTCCCAGATAAATGGGTAAGAGGTCCCCCTGATACTGGGTCAGTAATGTGACTGACTTTGAGTTTCACAGGTTGCAAAAAAGCCTTAGAAAAATCCATCCCATGCGTAGGAGTGAATATCTCATCAAGCTGGGAGTCAAAAACACACAAAACAAAAACACACAAACCCACACACATGGCGTGGCATCTTGAAGCTCTCTCCAAAAAAAAAAAAAAAAAAGAAAAGCCTATAATAAGCACTTGGCATGCGGGGACAGAAATAGATGAGGCATCATGGGAGAGCTTACATCTCAATATCCCAAAGGCATTCAGGCCCATCATCCCCATAGCAAAGATGATCATTTCTGACAGCTCTCAGGGCTTTGTCTGTGTGGTGATGCTGGCCCAGGCCAAAAAACTTCACAAAACATTGTAGGATTTATTTCTGGAGTTGGGAACTTGGAGACCACTCAGTCTGGGGGGCTCTTCATCTGGGGTCTGTGAACCTATTTTAAAAAAGTACTTTGGTAACTATATTTCAATCTTATTGGTGTTCTTTGTAATTCCTCTGTATTTTATTTTATGCACTTAAAATACTCTTCTAAGAAGGGACACATAGGCTTCACCAGACTGACTGCCAGAGGAGTCCAGGACCTGCAAAAAGGTTAAGAGCCCCTGTGACTAGTCTGGCTTCTTAATTTTTAAGAGGGAAATTGGAGGTCATTGAGTCAAACTTCCTCATTTTAGAGAGAAGGGGGAACTGACTCAGCCTAGATCATAGAGGTAGCAAGGGGCAAGTAGCATTTGAACCCAGGCCCTTTGATTCCCTTTGTGCCACGCTGTCTCCAGAGGCTGACATTTGTCTAGAGTCACAGGGATAAGGAACAAAGGTGGATTGGAACCCTGAGCTCCAGATCTGATTTTTTTCTTGTATTACATTATGTTGTCAAGGGAAGGTAGTTTATGAGGGATTCCCCTGCAGGCCACTCCAGGCCACTGAACACTTTGACTCACAGGGGACCATGCAGGCACTGGGCATCCTGAAGTGTTGCCCAGTAACACTTTCAATGATGCTATTGGGAATCAGAAATGTGTGTGATGAATCAGAGAATAAGGACCACATGAGTCAATCAAATATCCCTTCCTCCTTGACATTCAAATGTGTAACCATTCTTGAACTGTGTTGGTGTTTTTTCCATCTCCAAAATGGAGCAGTGATATATTCAGCCCAGTGGCAAACCAACTCACCCCTCCAAGGCACCTCTATTCATAGAAATGCTGTTTAAAATGGAATTTTGAGAGGTGGCTCCAAACAGTCATTGTGCAGAGGTATGAAGCATGGCTATGTACCATCAAACTGGTCTGGGGCTGGGTTCTGCAGGCTAACAGTGAGACATGGGCTGATTAGCTTGTTCCAAGCCTGGAGCAGCAGCTGTGATTTGTACCTGGGATAAGTGGTAAAAGTCAGGGGAAAGTGGGGCTCGGCAGGCTCTTTTGAGAGCTCTCAGGAGTGGAGCCCTGGACCACCGAGATGCATCTAAGCTACTCAAAGGAGAGGAAGCCCACCTGGGGACAAGACCACAATGAAGGGGATGGAGTGGGCAGAGATGGACTCTGGAGGGTTGTTGGCACCCTCTAAGTTTTTCCACCCTTGAGCAGAGCTCTGATTACCCAGCCCATGTTATGCTTCTGTTGGTGAAGAGGGATTTGGCTGCCAATTTATTCTTAAGGAGAAGGGGAAACAGAATAAAAGGGGGAAAGGACTTTTCTGAATGAGTACTCTACCAAACCCTATTCAACCAGTGCCCAAGAAACACTAACACCTTAGGGCAGAGAAATTCCATTTAGCAAACTATCAATGCCATTATAATCAGTTCAGCTTTTAACTAAGTGGGGTCATGCGGGGCCAGTGGACAATCAACACACTTTCTATGGTGGCTCCTTCAGTCCTAGGAATTAATTTCACTCCAGGGAATTGCTTAAGCTCCCTCCAGTGCAAGATGCCATAGGAGGATCTGGTCTGGATGACCAAAGTGAATAAAGTCGCTTAGTTTCTGTAGCCTCAGAGAAAGAGCCCCAGGGAGGCTACATTCCAGGAGAATGCAAGCTCCCTGAAGGCAGGACTGTTTTTGTTTTTGCATTTTGTATGCTATGCATTGCCTTGCACATAGTAGGTCTTTAATAAATACTTGTTGGGTGGAGCTAATGGAATATAGGAAAGGGAGAGAAGGGAGAAGGGAAAGGCCAGGGTTGCATGGGAAGTTGTCCTATCTATACTTCGAGGTTGTGAGTGCCTCATTTAGTTGAATACTTTTCATTTCTTGATGGGGTGGGAGCAGGGTATGGAGCTGGGGAAGAATGCCAATGAATTTCTGTAAAACAGTGTCTGTAAGAAAGTGGGGCAGGAATCCCACCCCAGGCAGACCTCTTGGAGAAAGCGGACCATCCTGTAGGAAGTGTTTTAAGAAAAGGTCCCAAGTACTATCCCTGGACCCTTGGGGAAACAGCCTAGGATCTCTCTCTTAATAAGCTTCCCAGAAGGGTGGGGGAGTAGGATAGCATTGGAGATCATAGGATGCTAGACGCTGAGTTGGAAGAGCCTTCAGACGCCGAGTTGGAAGAGCCTTCAGACGCCAGCTGCTCCAACCACTTCATCCAGGGAGATCATTAAGTGATGTGCCCAAGGTCACCCAGATGGTAGGTGTCAAACGTAGGATTTGAACTCACATCCTCTGGAGCCCCAGTCACAAACTCTGAGTGATATTTCTATTACTTAAATGTAGTGATAAGAATGCTGGATCTTTTCCTTCTCTGGGGAGAAATGCTATTGGCCATTTAATCCTCTTGACTTGGAAAGCTGTTACCAGAAACTGAAAAATATACTAGCTGTTTGATCCCATCTCCGGGGTTGGACCCAACATGGTGGGAACCATGGAAGCTTTGAGGATAGAGAAGGACCTTCCCCACCCCCTGGTCCTAACCTTGGCCTCACTCCAGAAAAAAGGCACAGAGGGGCAATCAGCCTAATTAGAAATGGCAATGGATTCTTGGGTTGATATCCCCAAGCAGGGCACAGGATGTCTTGTGTCTATTCCATCCCCCTCCCTCCCAATCCATGTAGTCCCCTAGGCCTGGAGTTAGTCTGGGGCTGGGAAGGTAACCCACTGCAGCTGATGTCTGATGCGGGGCAGGACGGATAGGTTTTAACGGATGTGCCTGGACCCTCTGAGGAAAAAGCCAGGGACAAGTATGAGGAGGGCTGGCGAGGAGTGAAGTGGCTCAGGACATCCACAGAGAAGCTAGAGGCGTCATCCCTTTGAGAGGCGAATCCTCTATGGGGCTTGTGGGTCAGTCAGATGGAGTCTGGTGTCCCTCAGACCTTCTCTGGCCCACAAAGGAATTGACCTCCCCTTGCCATTTGCCCAAGGAGAGAACGTGGTTTGGGAGACCTAGAGACTGTTGCATGTGAATTTGAGTGTACTCTAGAACCTTAGGGATGAGGGGCAACACATGTCACATATAGTTTTTTTTTCCAGACTCCACCCCAACCCCAAGCAGACATCAAAATGGACCCGGCCGAAGGAAGTAAAAGCAATTTCCAAGAAGGAGTTGGACCTGGGATTATGGGAGGATGTATGGGGAAGGTGGAGGGAATGAGGGAGGGGGATGCCAAGCCTGCCCACGGGGTCAAGGCACCACATGCCACCACTTGAAGGCAAAGGGCTTCCGACAGACATTGGTACCACAGTGGACCTCGCCCATTAATTTGTGATAGGAGGAAATGTCATCGATGAAGGTACAGGTGAAACCCAAGGGCTGCAGAAGTGAGCACACATGAGCTTCCAGGCAGCACTGCTCCTCGATCAGGGGCCCAAAGGGCTTGGGGACCCCCAGGTCCTTGTCAAGCACAATCATGTTCACCTGTAGGGGAGAGGGAGGCACATGTTTGTTGTATGTAGGGGGAGAAGGTTTGTCTGAGGGCCCTGGTGTACCCTGACAGGGTAGGGAAGGAGCAAAGGTGGATGTCAGTAGTGGAATAAGGGCTAGACTTGGAGATCTGGCTAGTAGTTCCAATTCTTAATTTTTTTTTTTTGGAAGGCAATTGGGGTTGAGTGACTTGCCCAGGATCATATAGCTAGTAAGTGTCTGAGGCCAGATTTGAACTCAGGTCCTCCTAACTCCGGGGCTGGTGCTCTATCCACTGTGTCTTAAACTTAATAGATATGGGATCAGAGATGTCAATTTTTTCTAAACCTCAGTTTCTTCATCTGTAAGCCTAGGCTGGCAATAGGAAATAGTGGGATTTTAGAATAAGGAGGGGTCATCTAATCCAGACCACTGATTTCACAGTGATCCAGAAAAAGTTCAATGTCTTGCCTAAGGTCACACAGGTGGCAAAAGTCAGGATTTGAATCCAGGCCTTCTGACTAAAAATCCAACGCCCATCATCTCTCTCAAAGGGTCGTTGTGAGACAAGCACTTTATGAGTCTCCAAGCACCAAAGAAAGTGGAGTTATCGTTGTTTGCTCAGGTGATCCAGAAAACAGAGGGCATGATAATAAAGATAGTTAGCATTTCTATGGCATTGTAAGCTTGGCAAAGCACTTGACAAATGGATAGGTGAGATTTCTGGGCCAATCTGAGAGGTCGAGAATATGGCGGCGGGGACAAGAT
Organism: Phascolarctos cinereus; assembly: GCF_003287225.1. Taxonomy (NCBI): domain Eukaryota; kingdom Metazoa; phylum Chordata; class Mammalia; order Diprotodontia; family Phascolarctidae; genus Phascolarctos; species Phascolarctos cinereus. Next base: position 384,375,799 of record NW_027556098.1, on the reverse strand, counting down.
GGAGGCTTGTCCCCCAGACAGGTGGAGGCTCTTCCTCTGGAGGCCAGGTCATTGTGCCTTCCCTTCCCCTCATCTTCCCCTTGATAACGACTGCAGAATCATAGCTTCAGGACTGGACAGCACCTCAGAGGCACCTACTCCAACCCCTCATTCTACAAAGAGAACCCAGCTCCTCAGACTCCAGAAGCAGTTCCCTTTTCATTGCTACTGTAATGCCTCATTGATCAATGAAATAGGTTCCATTCCAGGCCATGGGCATGAACCCTTTGTCCTCTATCAGACATTGAATGGCAAGGGTGAGAATTGGCACCACAGAACAGGAGAGGGCAGAAACAAATCCCTCCCCTTTCTTTCTTCTACAGTGGACAACTGCTTCAAGAGGCCAATCTAGATAGACTTATGCCTAAAGGAAGACCTGAGTTCAAATACAGATTTAGACATTTACTGTTTGTGTGATCCTGAACAAGTCACTTAACCTGTGTCTGCCTCACTTTCCTGATCTGTAAAATATGGATAATAATAGCACCCAGCGTTGTTGTGAGGAGAAAATGAGATGATGTTTATGAAGGGTATTGCAAAGATTAAAGCACCATATAAATGTTAGTTGTCATCATGGTCAACTTCACTACCAGAGTGCCATGCTGGGCTGAGCAGTGAGGGCACAGGGCCATGGGAGATGGAATGGGGTCTAGGAGCATAGGGCTGAGGTAGGATAGAAGGGACGGCTAGAGGATGGGAGGTCTTCAGAGGTGGGCAGGAGGACCATTTGTTAGGGACACCGAGGAAGGGGCTCCCTTCCTTTCATGGACAGGGGGGCTTGGATGTCCTCTGAAGTTGCTTGTAGACTTGAGCTCCTGCCCTGTATTTTAGAGCCTCCATTGATCAGGATCTTCAATAAAGGTGTGCAGTACTGAACTCTGCCATTAACTGGCTTTGTGACCTTGGACAAATTACTTAACCTCTCTGTGATGAGTAAATTCACTCGTCCCATCTTATACTTACATCTTTGCAAGAATGCCTCCTTTTTTAAGTTCATCTGTGATCTGAGGATAATATGCTACCTACATCACAGGGTTGTGAGGAAAGGAAGGCCTAAAATAATACAGGAATGTGAACTGTTATTGATCTTCCTAAAGTGCAGGTCTGATCATATCACCCGTGACAAAAATTACTAGAAAGCCATGATTCAAAAGGGGAGAGAAGAGACTATTTAACAAAACCAGCATTTCCTAGCCAAGTACCATGATTCAAGTATCAGAATCTCCCATGCAGGTACAGGGGCCTGAGAGGTCTGGGATCAGGGGAGTAATAAAGGGGCATTTCGATGTTATGGGTATATTTTAGCTCAAAGGCAGCTCAGTTCATCTCACTACTCCCCAGTGCAATCACAGGGCTGGGGAACCTGAGGCAAGGCCACATGTGGCTCTCTAGGTCCTCAAGTGTGGTCCTTTGACTGAATCCAAATTTCGAAGAATAAAATCCCCTTAATAAAAGATTACTTCTGTAAGACCTGGACTCAGTCAAAAGGCCGCACCCAAGGGCCTAGAAGGCCACATGGGCCTCGAGGCCTCAGGTTCCTTACCCCTGTATCTAGTGGCTTCTGATCACCTCTGTTATCACACATGAAATTCTCTGGCTTTTAAAGCCCTTCACAACCTCTCCCTCCAACGCCCACCTTCCCAGGCATCTTATAGTTTATACCGTCCTCTCTGCCCTACCAGTGATGCTGGTCACCTAGCTGTTCCTCACAATCAACACTCCATCTCCTGTCTCTGGGCATTTTCTCTGGCTGCCCCTCATACCTGGAATGCTTCCCCCTCATCTTTGGCTCCCTGCTTCCCTGGCTTCAAGTCCCAGATAAAATCCCACTTTTTACTGGAAGCTTTTCCTGAAGCCCCTTAATGCTCGTGTTGTATCTCTTTTTATGCTCTCCAATTATATGCATATGTAATAATATATCATATATAATTACATAGTAATAATATATACAAAATATTATACATATACATGACTATATAGTGTCACTATCTCTCTCTCTCTATATATACACATAGACACAATCTATCTGTATCTCTCTATATTTCTAATCTCTCTTTGTATCTCTGTATCTCTCTCTCTACACACACACACACACACACACACACACACACACACACACACACACACACATGACACAATCTATCTGTATCTGTATCTTTTTTGTACATAGTTGTTTTCATTTTTCATTAGTTCAAGAGTTCCTTCAGAGTGTCTTTTTGCCTGTTTCCAGCCCTTAGCACAGTGCCTGGCACAGAGTAGGTACTTAAACTCCTCTTTTCATGATGCTTTTAAATAAAAAAATACATTGACTTTGTCTTTCAACCTCAGTGTCTTCATCTGTAAAATGGAACAGTATTTGGGCACTTCGCTAACAGGGTTGTGAGGAAAGTGTTTATTATTTTTAAAAATTATTTTAATAAATAATTTAAATTATTTTAATAAAATATTATTTTTATTAAAGTTCTCTAAAAGGGGGAGTTACTCTTATTCTCAGATACTCACAGAAGGATATGCAGTTGCTATCATCTCTGGGAGGAAGGTAAGGCCAATAGAGGTTGAGAAGCAGCTAAGGGGCACAGTGGATAACACTAGATCTGGAGTTAGGAAGACATGAGTTTTAATCCTGCCTCAGATGCTTACGAGCTGGCCTTGGGCAAGTTGCTTAACCTCTCTCAGCCTCAGTTTCCTCACTTGTAAAATGGGCATTAATAATATCAATGAGTATTAGTAATACTATAATAAGATTGTTATATCAATGGGTATTATTATTACTAATGATGTTAATAATAATAATAATAACCACAGGGTGGTTGGGAGCAGCAAATGAGTTAAGATATGCAAAGAATTTTGCAAACCTTAATATATATATACATATATATATATATGTGTATATATATATATATATATATATATATATATGTATGTATCTATGTTATGTAAAGGCTAGCTAGTGACTTGCTAGCCACTAGTAAGTTACTATAACACAGCGACTTATTAGTAAGCTGGGCTAACTAGAAACTTGGATCACCCAAGGAGCCAAGCTGTGATCTAGATAGGGGTGGAGGAATACATCTGTCTTGGGATCACATCTGACCCATTGTGTTGACTGAGTGGGAGTCCTGCACTGAAATTAGAAGACCTGGGTTTGAATCTCAGCTCCACCACTTATGAAAGGTGTGACCTTGGCTAAGTCATCTAACATTTCTGGCCTCAGTTTTTTCATCTGTAAAATGAGGGGGTTTGGGCTAGATGGCATCAGAAGTTCTGTCTGGCTATATAATCTATGAATTCCAATCGATGTCTTCACATTTCTAGTGGTTTGGAGGGGGTGATGAGGAAGGGGATTGAGCTGCTTACCATGTTGGGGAAATAAGCCATAGCTTGGCCTTCCTCATTCAACTTGAACAGAGCTGGGAGGTCAATGATATCTTTCTCTGTCAAACCTAGTTCCTTTTTCAGGATGTCCCGGTTCCAATCCAGACAGCGCTGAGGAGAAATTGGGGGGGGGTGGCAAAAGCAGGGTTAAAATATACTTTGACAACGTTGGGTACTGGCAGTACTCATCTCTGAGTATTTCTAGAGCCATGTCCCCTCTTTGGGACTGAGTTTCCTAATCTATAAAATGAAGGGGTTGGACTCATTGGCCCCTTCTGGCTTTGGATTTAGGATTCTGTGATCACAACCTTTCCATGATATAACCTCTAACAAGCATCCCTGAATAATAGTTTAAGGGCCACTGGGCCCCTGGTATTGTCTTTAATGATTCTCTTCTTTCTGATTCGCCTTCACTCTCAGCTGGGAATGAGAAGGAAGAGAGAAGACCAAACCGAGAAATGGCAGCTTTAAATCTCTCTGTTTCCCTCTGTGTCTCTGTCTGTCTGTTTCTGTCTCCATCTCTCTCTCTGTCTGTGTGTGTGTCTCTCTCTCTTTGTTTCTGTCTCTTTCTCTCCTCCTCTGTTAATAATCAATATGCTAACTGTTTCATCAGGGAATATACTGTTGTGATTGTTTGAGGGATTGTGTTTATTGGGAAGTATTTATCATGCAACATCAAAATGAATCAATAAATTCTTAAAAGAAACGAGAATAAAAATAAAATCGAATTTTAAAAAAAGAAATGAGAGTCTTAAGGTAGTCATAACAAAGTTAACTTGGGAAACTCTGTACCATCCATGCAAGGGTATATAAATGAACATGAGGTCTGATAGTCTGAAGCTGCACTAAGACTTTTGGTACACCCTGACTAAGTAGGGTTCCCTTTAACTGTTTCTCACATCAGGATATGGTCCCTGGCACAGCCCTAAGAGTGACTTTGGCTCCCCTGTGATATATGGTGCCTCTTACAAGGGTACCCCTGCCTGCTTCCAATATGTTCCCAGACCTCCATGGACCAAGGCATGCCTGTGTCACTCTTCACTTTCACTTTACTGATAAGCTGGCATGATTTGGGCAAAGCTCTGAGCACTTACAGTCTCTGTGGCCACAGGGGCTTCTTTGTCCCTAAGTCCCCCCTTTGGATAACAATTCATATCTTTTGAGCACCTCTCTATTGGGGAATGGCTGCTATACTTGTGTTCATTCCCTACATACACTGGATCTCAGACTTTTATCAGTGATGTAGGTATTCCCTGCCCCACTCTCTCACTATTTGGGTTTCCCTTTTTATTCTATTTTTACTGACTTCATGTGTGCAAATTAAAAAAAAAATTTAATGTAATATAATATATAATAATATGATATAATATAATATGATATGATATGATATGATATGATAATATAATATAATATAATATAATATAATATAATATAATATAATATAATATAATATAATATAATGTAATATTCCCCATGCCATTCCTGAGGGATAAAGCGATAGGATCTGGGGCTGGCCCTGAGAGGCATCCAGCAGGGCAGTGCCCCTCCTGCTCTGCCAGGCTCCAGGCTCTGCCCTTACCTGGGCGTACAGGTTCTGCTGCACCAGACTCTCATTGGACAGGATCTTATTGATGGTAATCCTTTTGTTGCTCATGCCCCCCAAGCCTGCAGAGGGGAAAGGACAGGACAGTCACAGCCTGAGGTTCCTGGCACAATCTGGCATACCTGTCTTGTTCCCTGTGATCTTAACAGCTAAGCGAGTAGAGTACTAGACTAAAAGTCAGGAAGACCTGAGTTTGAATCCTGCCTCAAGGACTTACTAGGCTGTGTGGCCCTGGCCAAGTCAGTAGCCTCTTTTAGCCTCAGTTCCCTGATCTATAAAATGGGAACAATAATTGCTCCTACCTCACAGGGTTCTTTTGAGGAGTAAATGAGATAACATATGTAAAGTACATAGCTTACAGTACTTAAAAATTCCAGATTAAAATCATCATCACCATCATCATCACCATCATCACCATCATTATCATCACCATCATCACCATCATCATTATCACCATCATCATCATCATCACCATCATCACCATCATCATCATCATCATCATCACTATCATCACCATCATCATCATCACCATCATCACCATCATCATCATCTTCACCATCATCATCACCATCATCATCATCATCACCATCATCATCATCACCATCATCATCACCATCATCATCACCATCATCATCATCACCATCATCACCATCATCATCATCTTCACCATCATCATCATCACCATCATCATCACCATCATCACCATCATTATCATCACCATCATCACCATCATTATCATCACCATCATCATCATCACCATCATCATCATCACCACCATCATCACCATCATCACCACCATCATCACCATCATCACCACCATCATCACCATCATCACCACCATCATCACCATCATCACCATCATCATCACCATCATCACCATCATCATCATCTTCGCCATCATCATCACCATCATCATCATCACCATCATCATCACCATCATCACCATCATCATCATCACCATCATCATCACCATCATCATCACCATCATCACCATCACCATCATCATCATCACCATCATCACCATCATCATCATCTTCACCATCATCATCACCATCATCATCATCACCATCATCATCATCACCATCATCATCATCACCATCATCACCATCATCATCATCTTCACCATCATCATCACCATCATCATCACCATCATCATCATCACCATCATCACCATCATCATCATCTTCACCATCATCATCACCATCATCATCACCATCATCATCATCACCATCATCACCATCATCATCATCTTCACCATCATCATCATCATCATCATCATCACCATCATCATCATCACCATCATCATCATCACCATCATCACCATCATCATCATCTTCACCATCATCATCATCACCATCATCATCACCATCATCACCATCATTATCATCACCATCATCACCATCATCATCATCACCATCATCACCATCATCATCATCTTCACCATCATCATCACCATCATCATCATCATCATCATCATCACCACTGCTGTTGACTACATTGAGAGGCATTCACCTCCCTGGGTCCCAGTTCCCCCACCTGTGAAGTGAGGGAGGGAGTTGGGGTGATCTTTCCCTTGGAGGTATGTAGCTGTCCCTCTACATCACATTTCTGCAGCCTTTCTGGTGCACTCAAATACAGGAGAGATCCCCTAATGGCTTTGGGATCCAGGCCCTTCGACCCCCAAAAGTATGTTTTTTTTTTTCCCCCTCAATGGTACTACAAGCTGATATGGCGGCATAGCTATGCTTATAAATGTGTACATGCCTACCTTTGTAAGAGACTTGATGGCTAGAGGGCGCCATAGTGCCTAGAGCACCAGGCCTGGAGACACTTAGAAATTCCACCCAAATGCTCCCTCTCATCCCCTAGCATAGGCTCCCGTCCTCCCTCCAGGGCTCCGAGGTCACTTACCTTTGAACAAGATAGCTTCTCCATGCCCTTCTTTCTGCTTTTCCCGGAAGAGCTTGTAGCAGGCAGAGGTACTGGCCATGAGCAACCGGAATTCCTGGAGAGGACCCCCGAGGAGTGCCATGGAGCAGGGGGAGAGGAGACAAAGGATGAGGGTTACAAAGAACATCATAATATGATGCCTTTCCCTAAGGATCTCAAAGCAACCTCCAGATCCCCTCTCGGTCCTCAACATATCTCTAGGTAGTAGGAGCCAGCAGGGATGATTCTCCCCTTTTCACAGAGAAGAAAAAGTGAGGCAGAGAGAGGAGAATCAGCCTTTCTAGGGGGAGCGCTGAAGTAGCTGGCATATAGCCTAACTCTGTTGCCTCCCAGTGCAAGGTAAGATTGAGTTCTTCAAAAGGCCTCCTTTGGGGAAAGAGTATTTGTTACCGTTTTTTCCTATGAGAGCAATGCAGGGTTTGGGCTCAGATTATACAGCATTTGTGGGCAGGGTAGAAGACCCTCCCTCAAACTGGTGTGCCAATTCCCAGAAGGCCAGGTGGAATTTTTAGACCATTAGGTCTTGGCTACTCCCTGTCTCCAAAAAAAGTCCAATAGGATTGATCCTGACTCAAGTCACTAAGCAAATATTTCATGATAACATTGATAAGAACACTGGCTCTGGAAGCAGATGACCTGAGTTCAAATCCTACCCTTGATGCATATGGCCCTTGTGAGCTTGTGCCCACCTCCTGGGGCTTAGTTTCTTCATTTATAAAAATGAAGGGGTTGGACCATCTGGGTGGCCAAGGTTTCTTTCAGCCTCAGATCTAAGATGTGAGCTCACATGATGGATATTGCTTTGAGGGCTATAAAACGCTTTCCTTGTAAGATTCTGTTGAGGTACGCAGTGTATAATTATTCCCATGTTGCAGATGAGGAAACTGAGACTTAAAAGGATTAAGAGGTTTAACCCATAATCACGCACTTAGGAAGTGTTACAACCGGGACCGAGAACCCAGGTCTTTTGAGTACAAATTTAAAATCTAGGGATCATCGGTCGAGAGCCGGAAGGGGTCTTGGAATAGTCCCTCCCCTCCCCTTTTACCAGATTAAGAAACTGAGACCCTGAAGAGCGAAGCTGCTCAAGGTCACACAGGCGTAAGTGGCAGATTTAGTGGGTTTAAGGTCAGTGCGCTGTCTACCGCAACCCACTGCCTCTCACTGCTGCTCCCAGGTTGGTGTGACCCTGTTCACGGAGACATCCGGCCTTCACCAAGCTTCTACCAGCAACACACACAGGACCCCAGCCTACCACCTCCTGCTTCGTCCCCTCCCCTTTCCTTCCTGGGGACACTGTCAGATGCTGGCAAAGACCACCAGGGCGGTCCCTGGGCTCCGCTAACCCTCTAGTCCCCGCTCACCTTTTTTTTGCCCGGGACGGGAACGAAGGTCATAAATTCATCCACGTGGCCAACGATCAGCCAATCAGAATATAGCTCCACAGGGGGCTGCACTACCTGAGCCTGCAGGAAATCTCTCACGACCTTTGTCATCCTTCTCCCGCCAGACCTGGGGGTGGGAGGGTCGAGAAAGGAGGAGAAAGGCTTCAGGACGGCTTCCCTCCTTGCCCCTTCCCCTTCAGTGAGCCTGGAAAATTCTCATCTGGTAACAGCTCAGACGTATATACAAGGTGTCCCCAAAGTCTTGTTGCTTGGTCTGGTCTGACTCTTCGTGACCCCATTTGGGGTTTTCTTGGCAAAGATACTGGAGTGGTTTGCCATGGCCTTCTCCAGTTCATTTTACAGAAGAGGAAACTGAGGCAAACAGGGTGAAGTGACTTGCCCAGGATCACACAGCTAGTAAATGTCTGAGGCCAACTTTGAATGCTTGTTTTTCTGACTCCATGCCCACCACTACCCCACCTAGCTGCCCTCCTAAAAGTCTCAGTTTTAATCTTCAATAGTTTAAATAATAATTAACAAGATTTTTGGGACACCCTGGAGTACTTTTAAAGTTTATAAAGTACTTTATTCCCAATAATCCTATGAGGCAGGTCATATGTGTATAGCCCCTCCCCCATTTTACAGATGGAGAAACTGAGGCCTAGAGGAGACAAGTGACTTGCTCAGGGTCACACAAACTAGTAAATAGCTGTGTTGTTAACATAGCTAGGGTCAAAATCAGAATCATACTTAGCTCTGGCCCCTGGCCTTTAGCAGACCTGCAGCCACATATTGACTTAGAAAACTACAATTTAACATTATCTATGTTGTGTTGTATTTTCACTTATTATGTTGAACATTTCCCAAGTACATTTTAATATCTAGTTCAGGCCTTGAGCTTGATACCATTGATATAGGTAGAGGACCGAAGGCTGGATTTGAAGCCAGAAAGACCTGATTTTACACCCTGTCTCTGTTATTTATCATTTGTATGAGCATGGAAAAATCACCTAATAATGACAGTCAGCATTTATGTGGCACTTAAGGTTTGCAAGATGCTTTATCTCCTTTGATCTTCACAATAATCCTGGGAGGTGGGTGCTATTATTATCCCCATTTTACAGTTGAGGAAACTGAGGCAGACAGCAATTAAAATGACTTGCCTAAGATCAGATGGCTAGCAAATGTCTCAGGTAGATTCTGAACACTTCTTCCTGACTGTAGGCACAGGCACCAAATACTTGTAGACTAATCAATTCTTGTTCCATTGTTTCTTGGGAACACTTGCTGGGTAGCTCTCAGCATAGTGTTTTCCCAGTGATTTTACTGCCCTACAGGAACAATTTGGGCATATTGAATGGTCTTTCTCCTTAAGTTTGTCAGATATCATTTCAAAGATTAAGGACTTTTCTTTGCCTTGAGAAGGACGAGGTATTTAGAGATTTAATAATTATCTTAATAAGAGAGTTAGAGGCAGTTAGGTGCCACAGTGAATGGAGTGCATCAGGAATCCTGCCTGAGACAGTTACTAGCTGTGTGACCCTGGACAAGTCATTTAACCTCTGTCTGCCTCAGTTTCCTCAACTATAAAAGAAGGCTGATACCTCACAGGCAAGTCACTTTAACTGTTTTCTGGGATAATAATATATTATTATATGGTATATTATATAAGCATATACTATATAGGATAATAACATATTATTATGGATTACAGAATCATATTGCATATTATAATTGTTACATAATATATTACAAATGGGATAATGCTATATTATGATGTGGTATATTATATAAGCATACGTTAAATGGGGTAATAATATGTTATTATATGGCATATTATATAAGCATATATTATACAGAATAATAATATATTATTATATGGTATATAGATAAGCATATATTATATGGGGTAGTAATATATTATTATATGGTATATTATATATGTATGTATTATATGGGATAATCCTGTATTGTGTTATATAAGCATATTTTATGTGGGGTAATAATATGTTATTATATGGCATATTATATAAGCATATATTATACAGAATAATAATATATTATTATATGGTATATAGATAAGCATATATTATATGGGGTAGTAATATATTATTATATGGTATATTATATATGTATGTATTATATGGGATAATCCTGTATTGTGTTATATAAGCATATTTTATGTAGGATAATAATGTTATTATATGGTATGTTATATAAGCATATATCATATGGGCTAATAAGGAGCACCTATCCTAGGAAATCTGCATTTAGAATATAAGCTCCATGAGAGCAGGGGCTGTTTTTGCTTCTTCATTGTATCCCCAATGCCTGGCCCACAGTAAGTACTTTATAAATGCTTGCTGAATGGTTGAAAGTGTAGACCCCCAGGAAGAGAAGGCAAAGCGTATGCAATGGATGGTGCAATTTCATGCAGCATCAGTGGATATTTTGGGGGTGGGTCAGAGGAACCTCCCCAGTGATCCTTGAATCATGCCATGTAGGCTACAACCCGCTTTGCCTACGTGTAAAGCTGGCGCCGCTGGGAGCTTTGCTGGCGGAAAGGCTCTCTTACAGGGGGAAGCTGCTGCCAATGAGGATCCTGCCCAGGGGGTACTCCTTGCCGTTCACCGTCACAGGAGGGCTGACCTCCAGGTTCCCGAAGGAATCCAGGCTGGTGACTTGCTCGAAGAGAGGCTCCCGGGTGACATAGCCGTAATCTGGGCCCTGCATGGACAGCATACTTTGTTAGCATTCCTCCTCTACTGAGCACACCCATCATTCCCCTGGCCACGTGTTTGCCCAATTCAGTGCAACACTCAATTCTCAGTTATGTGCTGGATATATTTGTGGAGATCTGCTCATCTCCACCATCCAGTTGAGTCCCAGCCCACTAATAGAAGAGATGTGCAGGGCAGGACTTGGGGTTTGGGCACAGATGAGATGAGTGTGACGCTAAGTGTGTGTCCTTAATAACAGGGGTTCTTAACCTGGGGTCTGAGGACTTTAAAAAAAACATTTTTAAATGACTGTTTAAAGGCCATTTCAATAGAATTGATTTCTCTTGTATCCTATGTATTTTATTTTATAGATTTCAAAACATTCTTCTGAGGAGGGGTTCATGGGCTTCCCCAGACACTGCCAAAGGGCTCTGTCTAGGACACAAAAGAGTGTAACAACTCCTGGTCTTGAATGTTCTATATTCTAAAGTCAAACGCACAATCACGAGGCAGCATAGAATGGTGGAAAGAACGCTAGAGTTGGAGTCAGGATAAAAGGGATATAGAATCCCAGATGTGAAAGGGAACTCAGGAACCATCTAGGCCAACCACCAACAGACTAGGAATCCCCTTTACAACACAGCTCACAAGTGGGCAATCAGTCTTTGGGTAGTGGATGGGTCCTTGGACTTGGAGACAGAAAAATATGAATTTGAATCCTGCCTTAGACACTTACTAGCTGTGTGACCCTGGACAAGTCATTTAACCTCTGTCTGCCTCAGTTTCATCATTTCTAAAATTAGGGAACTGGTCTCTAAGGTCCCTTCCAATTTAAAATCGATTCTCCTATCACTCCTCACTTAACTCATTACTTCTTAAGATGGCCCCTTCCATTTTTGTGTACTTCTAAGTGTTCAGAAAATTTTCATTTTTGTCTTTGTATCTCCAATGCTTAGTATAGTGCCTATGAGGCATTTCAGAAATGTTTGGTTTTTTTAAATTTTATTAATTTATTTTGATTTATCAACAATCACTTCCATATGCTTTTGAGTTGAAAATTTTTCTCCCCCTTCCTCCCCCACCCTCCCCAAGACAGCGCACAATCTGATATAGGCTTTACATTTACATACCCATGAAACCTATTTTCTCATTAGTGAAGTTGTAAGTAAAAGTTAAAACCAATAGGAGGAACCATCAGAAAGGTGAAACAAAACTCAACAGAAGGTAAAAATAAGTGATAGCGATTCGACTTCCATAGTTCTAAGAAATATTTGCTGATGAATTAATTGATTACTTTGAGCCCAAGGCGGATTCTTTGAAACTTCTATCCATTTCTTCCAGTTCTGATCTTTGGGGCCAGGCAGAAAAAGTCTAAGCTGTCTTTCCTGTCTGAGCTCTGCAAATAGCAATATGGGGTGGTTGGGGTGGGGGGATCTTTGATCAAGGAAGTTCCCTGATCATCTCGATGACCTTATAGAATGGGAAGTCTTTGTCAAGGTTTTTGTATGTTCCTCCGGAGGGTCTAGATATGCCCCTTGGTGTCTCTTACAGAATGAGTTTTACTCCTGCTGGTTGAATACTGGCTTGGACTCGTGTGGGTGTGCAGGTTTGAAGAGCTACCCCTTTGCGTGGCCTATGAAAGAGAGCTTTCAAGCATGTGGGTGAGGGGAGAGAACTGCATGGTCTGAGTGGTGAGAAGTCCTGAACTTCAATCAAAAACAATAAACATTTATTAAGTACCTACTATGCTCCCTCCAGCTAAGTGCTGGGAGTATAAAAAGAGGCACAAGAATTGCCTGCCCTCAAGGAGCTCATAATCTAATGATAGGAGGAGCTTCTGGAGGCATCTTGAGATTCCCAGAACTCAGTCTTGTGCCAGAGGAAGGGGGAGTTTCTGGTCAGTACCTGCCATAGCAGGGGCATCTCTAGCAACCCCAAGTCCCAGAGTCCCAGAATCTGACCTTCCATTGAGAGAAGGGGAATTTATGGGCAGAGAAGGCCTCTTGGGGAGAGAAGTGCATCATCCATGTGGTCCTCAAAGGAGTAAGAGGAGTAAAGGACCACAAGATGGGGGAGCAAAGTGTCTAGATTTTGCTCTCCGCTCCTACTGTGAGTTATTCCACTGAGTGGATCTACTGGAAAAGGATGGGTGGGGGAGGGGCGCTGTGGGTCCAGCAGCCTTATGCGCTTAATATATGCTTGCTGACTGATGGATTCCCTTTCTGGAGAGTGCGAGCTCTCAGAGTGAGACTCACCCTGGGCAGCGAGGTGGCACCATAGTGCACAGAGAGCCCCGCCTGGAGTTAGGAAGACTCATCTTCCTGAGTTCAAATGTGGTTGTGTGACCCTGAGCAAGTCACTTAACCCTGTTTGCCTCAGTTTCCTCATCTGTAAAATGGACTAGAAAAGGAAATGGTAAACCACTCCAGTATCTCTGCCAATAAAATTCCAAATGGGGTCACGAAGGGTCAGCCACAACCGAAAACGATTGAACGAGACTCACCCAAATGTCAGTGTTTTCTATCCAGAATCCCAATCCTTCTCTTCTCAGATTAAACATTCCCAGTTCCTTCCACTGGGTATGTTATATAAGCATATATTATATGGGCTAATAAGGTATTATTACAATACAGTATGAACCCAAGGACCTTGACAACCCTGATTTAATTGTGATGAATACTCTCCAGCTCATTAACATCCTTGCTAAAATGTGATGTCCAGAATTGAATACAGTCATTCTGATGTAGTCTGACCCTGGCAGAGAACGTTGGGACCATCCACTCTGGTCTTCCGGACACTTTGCTCTTAATGAAATATAAGATTTCATTTTCTTTCTTGGCTGCCAAATCACTCTGATGACTCAACCTGAGCGTGTAATCTGCTAAGACCGGGGCGCAAATCCAAGCTCTGCTACCTACTACTTGCATGTTCTTGGGTGAGTGGCTTAAACTCTCTGGGCCTTAATTTCTTCATCTGTAAAATGGGTATATTTCACTAAACAATCTCTATGGTCCACTCCAGCTCTCAATTCCACGAGCCACTTTTCTGGGCCTCAGTTTTAAATGCTGGATCTGGAGTCAAAGAATCTGGTTTTGGATTCTAGCTCTTTCCCCTTGCTGCCTATGTGACCTCGGGCAAGTCCCTTGATCAAGAACTCGGTCTCCTCATCTGTAAAATGAAGGGGGTTAGACTAGAAGACCTTGAAAGCTCTAATTCTATGATCTCTAAGGTTGCCTCTATTGTAACTCTACCCGTCTAGTGTTGATTGCACTTGGGACCTCTCATTTAAACAAAGCCGTAATTGGGCCTGAGGCCAAGTTCCAGGTCCTTCTGCCATTGTGGGACCCCAGTGACAAAAGGCAGGGAAGGGGGTGGGGAGGAATTTGGCCTCTCACAGTCACGTTGTAATTCTCCATGAAGAGTCACTCCCCGGGGGCACAGACAAATAACTAGAGCTTAGCTTGTTCACGCCTTGAAAATCCTCATTGGCCAAGTGGATGAGGTGGGGCCCCGCATGTCTGGGGCAGCTGGGGAGTTTTACAACGAGGGGACCAGGCGCGAAGCATAAAGCTGACAAAATCGACCTGGCCCGAGTGCCTGGCAACGATGCCAGCCCTGAGCTCTTGGCCTTGGACTGTGCTAAGGACGCTAGAAACAAATGGAGATGGAGGAGGAGAACTGCGAAGTCCCCTGGGCTCCATCACTACTGGGCGCTTGGTGCTCACACCTGAGGGGGGATGGTGTGGTGGACAGTGCTGAGCCGAGGCAGGAAAGCCTGGGTTCAAATCCTGTCTCAGATACTCACTAGGAGTATAACTCAGGCAAGTCACTTCAATCTACCTGTGAGAGTGGTACCCATTTTACAGAAGAGGCAAATGAGTGTAGAGAAGGGAAGTGACTTGCCCACAGTCACATAGCTAGGAAGGAAACAAACACTTATTAAGAGCCTGCTATGTGCAAAGTGCTTTATAAATATTATCTCATTTGATCTGCGCAACAGCCACTCATGATATGCACTATTATTATCTTCATTTTACAGTTGAGGAAACCGAGGCAGACAGGGGTTAAATGGCTTGCCCAGGGTCACACAGCCAGTAAGGGCCTGAGGCCAGATTTAAACTCAGGTCTTCCTGACTCTGGTCCTAGAGCTCTATCCACTGTGCCACCCACCTGACCAAAGAAGAGCCTCTAAATATCATTTATTCATTTTACAAGTGGGGAAACTGAGGCTGAGAGAAATGGAGTGACTTGCCCAGTGCCACATGGGGAACAGCTGGCATGAGACAGGATTCACATGTAGACCTGACATAGGGTTATAGATTTAGAGCCGGAAAGGAAGCCAGCTCTGGTCCAATCAATCCCAAAGTCCCATTTCCTGGGGGTCCTTCCCCGACCTTACAGTGTTCAGGTCTCCAACACCAAGTCTGTAGAGATCATAGAATGTCAGAGCTGGAAGACACCCTAGAAAACATGGAATCCTCATTTTACAGAGGCCACAGATGACGTCCAGGGAGGTCAAATAATTTCCTAGGGTCACACAGTAAGTTAGTGGTGGCCCAGATGTCCTGATGCCAAGCCTGGTGAGTGTTCCTTCTACTTGACCAGTTGATCACATAAAAGGAAGGAGACTGAGAGATCACGTGAGGTCTCAGAGCTGGGAAGGACTTTGGACATCATCTAGTTGCATTACTTTGTTTGACAGATAAGGAGACCCAGACTTGACCAAGGCCATACAGTAGCTAGGTAGCAGGTTGGAATTCACACCGCATCTTCCAGGGCCTTTTCCACTAAGCTGCCTCCCTCACCTGGCCGCTTCTCATCCAGGTCTTCTGTCTCCCAGTGCATTTGTTCTTTGCCATCAATGCCTTCCCCTTGGCTTTGTGGTTGAATGGTGAGCCTCCTAGCTTTAAACACAGGGCAGAAGCCCCAGGGAGTCTTACCAGGAGTTCCTTCACTGGGAAGTCTTTCAGGTTCCCGTCTCGAGGGGAATCTAGGACCACAGGAAAGCCTTTGTGGGGAGCATCGATGTAGCCAAACTCAACTTCATCCTAGTTGAGGAAGCAAAGTGAGCGATCAGAAAAGCCTGGGGAGAAGGGGCGCTGGTCCGTGCGGATTCTGCCCGTCTGGGTTTGCCCGTGCCAGGGCAGCCACCGCTAGGGGGCAGCCGGACCTCAGCCTGGGCTACCCTGCTCTTGAGGCTAGAGGCAAGGGCCACCTTGGCTCACCCACCCACCCATCCATCCATCTACCCATTCATCCACCCGTCCGTCCATCCATCAGATTGTCAGCAAACCTTTGTTCAGTAACATACCTCCTCCTGGTCCAAACTCATACCATATGACGCCCCCCCTCACCCTCCAGCACCTTTCTTTAACTCTTAATCTCTCTCATCTCTGTGTCTGCTCAAGGCATTTTTCTCATACCTGGAATGGACCCAGCTAAGATGCCATTCCCTACAGGAAGCCCCCTGATATCACCCTTTCCTCCTCAACCCCTGGGAAGTGATTTTCTCCTTCCCCAAATATTCATTCATTTTTTGCTTAGACCTTTCCTGCTCTCTTTCTCTCCTGTATCATATTTATTTACTAACAACAACGATTGCAAATGTGTCTATGGCACTTTAGGGTTTCTAAAGTATATCACATATATTATCTTATTTGAGCCACACGATAACCCTGGGAAGTAGGTGCCATCTATTAGTCCCATTTTATAGATGAAGAAATTGAGGCTGAGAGAGATTATGTGACTTGCCCAAGGTTACACAATGAGCAAGTACCTGAAGCAGGATTTGAACTCAGGTCTTCCTAATACCAACCTAAGCACCCTAGCCATTACTCCATTTTGTGTTTACTATTTCTGTTGCCTTTTCCCTCCACCTCTTTACAATCCCTTAGAGTTGTAAGCTCCTTGAGAACAGGGTCTGTGTTATGTCTATCGATCTAACCACTGAGCTTAGGACTTGAATATCATAAATGTGTAAGAAAGGTTTGTATAGCTGAGTGATTGTGACCAAGCTTGGCTCTGAAGAAGGGCTAAGAAAAGATGTCTTCCCCTTCTTTGCAGAGAATTGAGGGGCTGGGAGTAGTGCTATGGGCAACAATGCAAACACTATCAGACTCAGTTGATATGGTACAGCGGTTATTTTTGTGGAACTGATTTCTTCCCCTCTTTTAAAAAAATCCTTTCTTACAAGGAGCAATCCCTGGGTAGGAGGATGTACTAGGAAATGGAGGGGATGTCAAAACAAAAATTTTTTGGGAAAAGATTATTCAGTTGAATTGAACTCTTAGGAACTCCTCTATGCCCATAGAAATATCTTGGGTATTTGTCTGTTTTGCTGGGGTTGTCTGACCTTACCGAGACTGACTTTAATACAGACAGTATCCTCACACCTGCAATGTTCTTCCTTCTCCCCTTGGCCGGCTACTGACCCCCCTGGCTTCCTTCAAGATTTGGCTCAAATTTCACCTTCTGCAAGAAGCCTTTCCTAATCTCCCAGGTCTCCTGCTAGTGCTCCTTGCTGAGATTACTCTCTATCTGCTGTGCACGTAACTTGTATGCACATAGCCGTTTGTACATTGTCTCCTCTGTTAGACTGTGAGATCCCTGAGGGCAGGTACTGTGCTTTTGTAGCTAGGCACAGTTCTGCGTATGTAGTCAAGAAGATTTCACAGCCAGCCTCAGATGCTTACTAGCTGTGTGACCCAGGGCAAGTCACTCAACCTCTGTGGGCCTCAATTTCCCCATCTGTAAAATAGAGATAATAATAATGCCTACCTCCCAGGGTTGTTGTGAGGATCAGATAAGATAATATTTGTAAAGCGCTTTGCAAAACTTAAAGTGCTAGATATAAAACTGGTTCTAGATAAAGACTGCTACTCGTTATTATAGTTACTACTCTGTATCCTCAGCGTTCATCACAGTGGCTGGCACATAGTAACCACTTATTAAATGTTAGTTGACTGCCGAATTTCCCTGGGGGGAAGTGTGTGTGTGCGTATGTGTGTATGTGGTGTATATGAGTGTGTGTGTGTATGTGTGGTGTATATGTGTGTGTGTGTATATGTGTGTGTGTATGTGGTGTATATGAATGTGTGTGTGTGTATGTGGTGTATATGAGTGTGTATGTGTGTATGTATGGTGTATGTATGTGTGAGTGTGTGTGACTGTGTGCTGTATGTGTGTGTATGTGTATGTGTGTGTGACTGTGTGGTGTATGTGTGTGTATGTGTATATGTGTGTGTGTATGTGGTGTATATGAGTGTGTGTGTGTATGTATGGTGTATGTGTGTGTGTGTGTGTGTGAGTGTGTGTGACTGTGTGGTGTATGTGTGTGTATGTGTATGTATGTGTGTGTGTGTGTGTGATGCTTCTGTAATAACTCCATGGCACTTGGTTCTACCATCTGTGTTGGTATTTTTTTACACCCACAGCCTCTTCTGAACCCCTCCTCCAGTGTCTCACTGGGGCCCTGACTCTCAAAGACTTTTCTAGCATTGTGCAAACTTTGGAGCCTAGAGCTGTAAAAACTTGTAATATGAAGTTAGGCCCCATGCCTAGAATGGATTCCTCCTTCCCACCCCCATCTCCATCTTATTCCACATTTGTTGAATTGATCTGTACTTTGCGAAGGTCTCCTACTCCTCCAGTGGTGTCCTGGGAGTCTGCCAGGGGTTCAAGGATGGGTCTGGCACATAGTCTATGTATTTAACAGATACTCGTTGATTGGCTGACTGATTAACAAGGAGCGCTATTTAAAAACATGTAAAACTCATGGGCAAAACTCCCAAGTGCAGGATGAATCAGATTAAAATGTCATTGGGACGTGTTTCACAAAATAAATAAAAATACAGTACAATATAGATAATGGTCATGGGTCATTTTCTTGGTCAATGTGCGGCCCGTTGGGATCCCCTTCCATTTGAGTTTGACCCCGCTGGTGTAAAAGACACTAGTGTCTAAGAAATGTAGGAGTGGCCAAGGAGGTGGGCTGGTCCTGTGGTTAGACCTAACAGATGGACAGCCTTTGAGCTTCACTGAGACCTGTGTAATATGAAAAGAACTAGAGAAAACCTCCAGGGTGTTGGGCAGACCCAATCTCCTATGAAGGATGCATGGGAGGGTTTGGGTAAGATACGGATGTCTCTCAAAGACTGCATGCCACAGAGCAAGTGCCAATCTCTATACATAGAGAAGACTTCACCAAAGACTCCCTCTATCAATGACATCACTTCTGATTCAGGGGAAAAATGACCAAGATGCATGAAAAGGCATGAGTTGAGAAGCCTGGAAAGGTTGTGATCTGTTTCCATTGGAAGGAGGATATGGATCAATGAGGTCACAGGTCCAAGGAAGTATTGAAAAATTATTAAATTGAGGTGTGGGCACTGGGTCAGTTATCATCAGTCAGACTCTGGTGGTCATTTCACAGACTTAAAGAATGTTAGAGTTGAAAAGGACTTTAGTGGACATCCAATCCCACCCATATCCAACCAAGTGTCGTAGTGAATGGAGAGTCAGAAAGACCTGGATTTGAATCCTACCTCTGACACTTACAAGCTGTATGACCTTGGGCAAGTCACTTAACTTCTTTTTGCCTCAGTTTATCCATTTGAAAAATCAGGATAAGAATAGCATCTACCTGTTTTATTTTTCTCAATAGTTTGGGGAGGGGCTGGGGGGAGAGAACTTGGAACTTTAAAAAAAATGAATATAAAAAAACCCCATCTAACACCCCTCCCCCCAAAAAAGAATATAGTCTATCTTACCAAGGTTGTTGTGAGGATCAGATAAGGTAACATATGTAAAGTGCTTTGCCAGTCTTAGAGCTCTTTGCTATATCAATGCTAGTTAGTCATTAAGAATGCCCCCTATGTTTCTGACTCTGTCCCCACTGGAGCCTTCTCACCTGGATCCAACGATCCCCACGGTTCATGTACTGGAAACAGATCTTAAGCTTGCAGTCAGTTTTCTCTATCAGGTTCTTTATCTCCTTGAGGAACAGGTAATTGTCCTTCATGCTGAGCAGTGCAAGAGAGCAGGGAGAGGGGGAGAGAGAAGAGCAATGAGGGACCAAGGCTCACTTGAGGTGGGGGGCAGGGGGGGAGAAAGAGCTGGATCAGCGTGGGTGCTCACAGCTCCCTCTAGTAGGTCTTTAGGGGAGAGACATTCAAGGGTATAACTCAAGCAGTCTCTTAAACCCAGACACACACTTGGTGTTAGCATAATGAGCAACTAAAAGAATGGGAAAAATACCCCCTGAAGGGGTGACCTCATCACCTCCAAGTGCAGTCAGATTTTGAAGACTAAGATCTGTTTACTGGGACCATTCTAGAGTGAGGGTGATGGACCCAACAACATCCAGAAGTATCTTTTTCAGCCCAAGGCATCCATTATCAATCCATAAGCATTAAGTTCCTATGATGTGCCAGGCACTGGGCTAGGAACTGAGAATACTAATAAAGGGAGGTGGTTCCTGTCTTCTCTGAGTATAAATTCTGTTATTTTTCATTCATCTTCTTCTAGCATACTTTCTATGGCTTGGCCAAGATGGGTTTGAAATGGCTCCTTCCTTGGGAGGCAGTAAACTAATACTGTAAGGGGCAATCCTGTCAACCTCTCCACCTTCAAGGAACACCGTGTGGTTGATTAGAATGGAATCTCCATCTTTCCTGTAGTGGGGAAAGAGGAGCAGCTTAGTTGAGGTCCCCAACATGGCTGTACTTAGATATTTCATTAAGATGGAGACTTTGCTTATTTCTCAAAGGCTAAGGGATAACCAAAGCTTCCCCCCTGGACCTCTCAAAGCCTTTTTGATTCTCATCTATGGGTAGACTTGGAGGGTCTCAGTGGATCCAGAGAATACCTGTGACAATTCTAATAGGTAGCCAAGCCCTGGCTAGGTACACTAGTCTGTCCCTTACCTGCATACTAAAACAGACACTGGAGGCAATGTGTTTGGGGTCATGATCCATGGGGCCACGTGGAAAGTCACTGTGTCTGTGTAGATTGGAGTCTGGGGAAGTCCCTAGGAGAGAGAATAGTAGAGAAAGTGGTAACTAACATGCCCTCTGGTAAATCACCTAAAATCAAAGATCTGAGGGGGGACCCATTAGTTCTTAATCAATGAGTCTTCCCCCTTCTTTCCACTTTCTTGATGGTATTGCAAGGGTCGTTGGCTGTCCCTCAATGGGTCAGTGTCCAATCTCTCCACTTCAACTAAGAGCATACTGATTGCTCCATGTACAAAAATTTCTGGCTAAGGCTCTTCTCCTGAGCCTCCAAATGTGTTGAGGGTCTTCACTTTGGATTGCAGGTTGTCCAGCAGTAAAGGTAGGCTGTTCTGAGTTATTTATACTCCCTTATCTCCCCTCAATCCAAATCCTTCTTAACTGAGGTGGCCAGGGTTAGGGGAGGGGACCCAGGGTGAGAGGCCACAACCAGTGAGTAGTCCATGTCCACATTTAAGGGTGAAATCTGGGGTCAGGGAATAGTTTTCCTCCATGCAGAGTAAACTAGCCCATGTGGACAGGGTATGACATTAATCAGTGTGATCAAGAGGAGGGAACAATCCTGGGTTCAAGTCTCTACACAGTCTACAGAGCTCTACTCTGTGTAACCAAGTTTTCTCAAGTGTAAAACAGGGGACAACAATCCTTATACTACCAACATCCCAGGATTATTGGAAACCAGCAAGCTTTGCAAACTACAAAGTGTTCTTCCTCTCTTCTTTGCTGAGGTGGGGGACCGTGGGTGTGCAACATTGTGTACATAGTTGATATATTGGTTAATTTTGAATTCCCCCCCCCTTCTTTTTAACTCTTTGTTACAAGGGATGGCTATCTGGATTGGAGAGGGCAGAGGAACATGTTGGGAAAGGAAGGTGACATTTGAAAAAAAAGGCATTAATAAAAAATTTTTTAAAATTCTATGAAGTCCAATGGAAACAAGAGCACTTTCATTAAGGCACATAGTAGACATTTGACATACACATTGTTTTATTAGAGTTAGCTGCTCACCAAACAACTGAGTGTATTGTTGGAGAGCTAGACATACTCTGACTTAGGAGCATATGGGCAGGAATTAGGCTGGTGCCTTAGAAATTAGCCAGTATCAGAGCTCAGAAAACCTGGCCCACCTGAGCTTTCCTAGTATTGTAGGCAGACATGGGATAGTGGGAAAAGGGGCTGGATTTGAAGTCAGAACACTTGGCTCTGCTACTTCTTAGGCTGTGTGACCCTGGGCAAGTCACATCTACTGCCTCGTCTCTAAAATGAGGATAATAACTCTAAGTACATGAGGCTAAGGGCTTTGTAAGCTTTAAAATGCTATGGAAACGGGAAGACCAGAGAGGCAACCTTTCTGGCCAACCATTTTCCTCAATGGTATAAAAGAAAAAGAGGCCCTGAGTTCAAATCCTGACTCTGCCAACTTACTCTCTGAAATGATTTTGGGCAAATTAATTCACCTCTGTTTTCTCATCTGTAAGATGGATTGGACTAGATACTCTTCAAGCTTTAAAGGTATGAAATGTGTTATTAGGCATGATTCTAAAGGCCTTGAGGCCCAGTTGAATTGGAGTATGAGATTGATGGCACATTTGAGGCCTGGGGTATAGTTGGTGGGGAGTTCATGCCCAAGAGCCTGCCCCTATTGGCACTTTCCTGGGAATGATGGGGACAATAGTGTCCTGACTCCGCCATCTTGGGGAATGACCCAGCTGGCCTTGGGAATACCTTCTAACCTTGGCCATCTCTCTCCTTTTTCCCCCCCTCCTTCTCCTTTCTTCTTCCACCTCCTGGGAAGCTCTCCTCTGCTCTCCCTCACCTTCCATCCCTTCCCAAGGCTCATGCCCTCTCACCTCCATCAGAAGTTCCAACAGGCTGACATGGATGGAGACCAGGCCTGAGAAACTCTCGTCAGGGAATCGAAGGCCTTCCACAAAGAATTCCAGCTCGGCTTTGCCGCCTGTGTACTTTACCACGTGAAAGAGCTTCTGCCGGCCGAGAATGTGCATGTAACGCTGGCCAAAGAATGGGTCTGGAAGGGATATGGACTATTAGCAAGAGAAAGGACTCCTTGGAGGGGCCTGTACCAAGGTGGGAAGAGAATTCTGCATGGACCTGGGATGACTGAGTAGGGAAGGAGAGAGAATATGAAAGAGAATAGGGACTTATCCTAGAGTCAGGATATGAAACGTATCTTTGCCAACACAAGATACTTCCTGGAACAATCCAGAGGCTTGGGTTCAAGGGCCAGCTGTCTCTAACCAGCCACGTGACCTTGGGCAAGTCCTGGCACCTCTGTGAGCCTCAGTTTCCTCCTTGGTGAATGAAGGGGAGTGGGCTAGAAGATTCCAGGGTTGGGAGCTGGCAGGGACCTTAGGGATTGTTTATTTCAATTTCTCATTTTGCAGAGGAAGAAACGGAGCCCCAGAGAAATTATGTAATTGGACCAAGATCACCCAGCTGGTAACAAGAGAGCTAAGCTTTAAACTCTAGTCCCCTGATTCTGAATCCTGTGCTGTTTCCACTAGACCATCCTACCTTGAAGGTCTCTCAACTCTGACATTTACTATTATAAAGTCTTTTTAATCAACCAATTGGCAAGCATTCATTAAGGTCCTACTATGTGCTCTATACAATACTCCATATAATTCTCTTAGTTGCAAAGGAAGTATTCTGGGCATTGGTAGAGGGAGTACCCTTAGTAGGAGTTTTTTATGCCCATGAACATCTGTTTATCTATCTATCTATCTATCTATCTATCTATCTATCTATCTATCTATCTATCTATATCTGTCTATCTATCTGTCTGTCTATCCACCTGCCTATCTACCTATATTTTTCTACCCATTCTTCTCTCTCCTCTCTCTTTCTGTCTCTCTTTCCCTCTCTGTTTCCCTATTTATCCATCTATCTCTACATATGTGTGCATGTATGTGTATATATATATATATATAAATTCATTCATTCATGTCTTTATGAATATGGTTCAGCAAAAAAAACAAAACAAAACATGCCAAGCACTGTGCTGGGCACTAGGGATACAGACACCAAAGTGAAACAATACCTGCCCTCTAGGAGTTTACATTCTACTGGGGGGTGGGGTGAGGGTGGCACATCCTGTTCACAGATAGGGAAAGATACAACATAAACACACTGTTATTGGAGGTGGGGTTCTTGGCACTACCAACAACTAGGGCAGCTAGTTGATGAGTAGTGAATAGAGCCAATGTACTTGGACCTGAGTTCAAATTCTGCCTCAGACACTTTCAAGTTAAGTGAACAAATCATTTAACCTCTCTGTGCCTCATTTGAAAAAATGAAATGAAGCAAACATTTATTAAGTGCCTACTGTGTTTTGGACATTGTGCTAAGCACTTTATAAATATCTCATGTGAGCCTCACAACAATCCTGGGAAGTAGGTGCTATTATTATTTACATTTTACAGTTGAGGAAACTGAGGAAGATAGAGGTTAAATGACTTGCTCAAGTTCACACAACTAGTAAGTGTCAGGGGTCAGATTTGAGCTCAGGTCTTCCTGATTCCAGGTCCACTGTACCACCAGCTGCCTAAAATGAGTGGTCAGGACTCAGTGACCTCTAGGGACCCTTCTAGCTGTAGATTTAAAAGCTTACGAGCCCATGGCTTGGGAGGATCAGGAAAGGTCTCTGGGAGGAGTTGCCGCTTGAGGTGAAAGTTCCAGAGAGCCAGGAAATCCCAGGAGAAGGAGGTGAGGACAGAGGGCTTTCCGGACTCCCTGATTCTACTTTGGCCTTTTGTGCCTGAAGGCCTCTTCCTGCTCTGATGCCTGGTGATGCTCTAAGGCCTCTCTCAGTGGTGACAATCTGGGTTTCAACTTTCTATGTTCCATCATCCTTTCCACCTTGGCCACCCACTGAATTATTTTGGCCAAAGGTGCTAAGGCCTGGCTAATCCTGGCAATTACCAATCCTACCATAGGCACAATGGTGCTGCCAGACTTCGTACTCATGCTCTCAGCGACGTTTCCAGTGATACTCTGGGGAAACCTCCAACTCCAAAGGTCAGAGGGCGGGGAGGGGGGAAAGAAAGCTGAGTCATGTCCACTGTAGACACCAGATCCTCAGATGAATGGCTGCTTTCCCTGGGAGAGGCCAAGGATGCCTAGAGAAGAAAGCCAGGCATTGGGCTGGGCAGGCAAGGTAGGGCCACAGCCGTTGGGTTTTAATCCATCTGTGGCCCTTGCTCCCTCCCTAAGTGGCCGGGGCCAGAACCTGAGCCTTTGAATCTTAATATTGTTTTTCTTTCAGGGCCCTTGGCCACTGTGCAGGCAGATGTACACCGCTGGGGACAATCTCTCCGTACTGTCCGGAGCAGCCCAGCCCCCACCTCTCCACCAGAACCCTCCTACTTATTCCCTGCTGGCTCTCTTTCCCAGCAGAGACCAACAGTGCCCTTCTGTGGAGCTGCCCCATATCACGGGGCCTCTGGCCTGGAGCCAGAGTTGGAGGTCAACCTGAGTCGCCTGCCTTGTTCTCCATCAGCTGGCTCTGGTCCCAGGATCACAGCGTGGAGGGATGGAGGTTATACCTTGGGGATTACTCAAGTCAGCCCTCCAATTTCACAGCTGGGAATGACTTGTCCAAGGTCACACAAGAGCCTGGATTTGGACTCAGGCCTTCTGACTCCAAAGCCAATGCTCTTCCTATTGGATGTTATGTCTCCTATTTCTGGGTAGATGCTAAGCAGCCTGGAGAGGTCAGCTCTGCAAACATCTAAGAAAATGAAGATGGATCCCAGCTTTTGAGTCTGTGTGTGACAAGGGTGTATATGATTGAGGAAACAACCTTGCACTCTGACTGCGACTAATTTAATGCAAAGTATGTTTTTGATGTCCATCTTCTACTTTCTAAGCAAGCGTGATAAACACATTCTAAATACTTGAAGCTCAATGTTGATAGTAACTCCCTACTCTCCATAGGGTAAAAAGCGAACTTCTTAGTAATCCAAGTCCTCCATGGGGACAGCTGAATGGTGCAATGGATAGAGTGCCTGGAGTCAGGAAGCCCTGAGTTCAAATGTAGCCTCAGTCACTTACTAGCAAATGGGCAAGTCGCTTAAATCTCAATCTGCCTCAGTTTCCTCACCTGTAAAATGAGGATAATAATAGCACTTATCTCCCAGGGTTGTGGTAGGGATCAAGTGAGATAATAATTGTAAAGGCTTAGCACCTAGTAGGTGCTACATTAGGCAGCAAGGTGGCACAGTGGCTAGAATGCCAGGCCTAGAGTCAGGAAGACTTGAGTTCAAATCCCTCCGCATACACTTACTAGCTGTAGGACCCTGGACAAGTCACTTCACCCTATTTGCCTCAGTGTGTGCCTTTAGCACAGAAGGCTGAATCTGGCATCAGAGGACCTGGCTTCCCATCTAAGCTTTGCCATGTTGGTAAGTAACTTAGTAACTTTGAGTCTGGATTTGAACTCAGGTCTTCCTGACCCCAGGCTAGGCCCTCTATCTGCTGCACCTTGGCACATAGTAAGCACTTAATAAACACTGGTGGACTGGACTGGATTTGCAAGGCCCTGTGCTAAATGCTGAAGATACAAAGAAAGGCAAAAATATGATTCCTGCCCTCAAGGAGCTCACATTCTAACGCAGAAGACCACCTGCCAATAACCTTGGACCTGACCTGAGTAGATGGAGTTGTGCTCACAATGTCAGATTTTGAGCTGGGAAGACCTTTGGAGGCTATGGGGTCTAGCCCCTCACTTCATAGATGAGAAAATAGAGGAAGGGAGGTTAAAGGCTTTGCCCAGGGTCACACGGCTACTGAGGGTTAGAGGTAAGATACAAACACAGATCTTGATTCTAAGACCAGTGACCTCTCCACTAAAGCTCCCTGCCTTGGTTAGGCGAAGGCTGGAAATGGTAGGGAACCACCCCTGAACCCTCTGGGAAGCAAGGCCGTCTAGTTCAGGCAATCAGCCCAGTATTACCCTACCCCCAAGGGTTAGGAGAGCAGATTCCCTCCATCTTCCCAATCCTCTGTGCAGCAGGGGGCAGTTGAGCCCAGGGTCTACAGGCATCCCCTCTTGTACCCAAGAATTGCCGTATCCTCATGGCAACTTGGCCCAGAACAGGATAAACATCAACAGCTCTGGCCCAGGGTGGACAGTAGGGTCAGCTTAGCCCCCAGAGGAATTCTGACAACCTCTAGGGTCACCACCCTGGGAGCTGGCTGGAGTGGAGGGTGAATCAGGACGGCGGCAGACACTTGGCATTGCCCTCTGCATGCCCCCCAGTAAGCCTGGGCTTGCCCAGGTAGGTCTTTAGCCCTGGCTATAGAATCACAGAATGTGCAAGCTGGACCTCAGAAAATACGCATTCTAACCCTCCTCATTTTATAGAGGAGGAAACTAAGAGCCAGAGGGGGGAAGGGCCTTGTCTGTGATCACAGGGCTGGCTGGTACCTCTGGTTCTTGGAAGGTTCTGAGAATGTTCTCGGTATTAGCCTTCAGTGAATTAGTGGAACTTACCAGAGGAGGGGGCTTAGGGTGAAAGGAAGGAAGAAAACAAGCATTTATTAAGCTCCTATTATGCTAAGCTCTTTACCAAGACAATTCTGTCGAATGCTATTATTATTCTCATTTTAAAGTTGAGCAAACGGAGGCAGACAAAAGTAACATGACTTGCTCAAGGTCACATAGTAAGTGTTTGAGGCTGGATTTGAACTCAGACCTTTCTGACTCCAGGTCTAGTGCCATAGCAACTGTGCCACCTAACTTCCTTTAGGCCTTTGTAGCTTCAGGAGTCCTGCCCAACACACCCTTTGACAAGTATAGTCTGGCCCCAGTGGTGACAGAGAAAGTCTTTCCCCTATGCTTGCGCTTTCATTTCATTAACATAATTGAGTACTTGGATGTTTCTCTACATACTCATCTTGTTCAAAGGAGATGAACTGACTTGTAAATTATCAGAGGCAGATTTCTGGCTCTCTGTTCTAAGGGTCCTGACATCCTGTGTTCTAAGAACCCTCCCAGCCCTGACATTGTGTGCTCTAAGAGCCCTCCCAGCTCTGACATCCTGTGATCTAAGGGCCCTCCCAGCCCTGACATTCTGTGTTCTAAGGACTCCCGGCTCTGACATCCTGTGTTCTAAGGTCCCTCCCAGCCCTGACATTCTGGGCTCTAAGAGCCCTCCTAGCCCTGACATCCTGTGTTCTAAGGGCCCTCCCAGACCTGACATTCTGGGCTCTAAGAGCCCTCCTAGCCCTGACATCCTGTGTTCTAAGGGCCCTCCCAGCCCTGACATCCTGTGTTCTAAGGGCCCTCCCAGCCCTGACATCCTGTGTTCTAAGGGCCCTCCCAGACCTGACATTCTGGGCTCTAAGAGCTCTCCCAGTTCTGACATCCTGTGTTCTAGGGGCCTTCCCAGCCCTGACATCCTGTGTTCTAAGGACCCTCCCAGCCCCGACATCCTGTGTTCTAAGGATCAGCCCTTGGTTTATATCCTGCCATCCCTTTCCTATTTAGCTCTTTCATACAGGTAAGTTGGATTTTGCTAGCTACAATAGATTGAATTCCTTGAGGTCAGGGCATATGGCCAGCACAGGGCTGGGCCTAAGGGAGCTGCTCAGTAAATTTAAGTTGACTTGAGTAGTTGTCTAGAGGGAGATCTGGGGCTGTGAGTGTGGGAACTGGTGTGGACTAGGAGGCTGGGGTCACACTCACTGTCCACATAGAATACGCCCACTTTGTCTGAGTCGCTGATGGAAATGTAGAGAACCATCTC
Source organism: Phascolarctos cinereus (assembly GCF_003287225.1). Taxonomy (NCBI): domain Eukaryota; kingdom Metazoa; phylum Chordata; class Mammalia; order Diprotodontia; family Phascolarctidae; genus Phascolarctos; species Phascolarctos cinereus. The sequence goes on along the minus strand of NW_027556098.1, from coordinate 384,346,948 downwards.
ATAGCCTGCTGGGAGCTGACTGGGGCCATTGGTCCTCAGGATCATCCGAGACATGTCCTTTAGGTCTGCAGAGTGACAAGGAGGACAGAGGATCAGTGAAATGGGGATGTTGTCAGGGTCCCTTGGCCCTGTGCCCTCCACCCTTCTCGTTCCTCAGGAATTACAAGTTGGAGGTCGATGCCATATCTGTTCAGAGCAGGGTAACCAGGCACAGCTATCTCACGCTGCCCTTCTGTTCCCTTTTGGCTCCCAAGAAAAAGGGGAAAAAAAGATGGCATCTTTCCCTTCTCCTATCCCCAGTGAACATGTTACTCACCCCGCCCAAAGGACCCCTTGGAGCCATCCCTAATACCTTCTCTGGTGTAGATCTTGTTATCAGAGCAATCTTCCTTGGGCAACCAGGGGACCTCCCTGTCACAGTTCACCAGGAGGATGGCCCCCTGGCCATCAGGGCCCCAGGTCCAGGATGCCTGTAGATGAAGGAAGCCAGGCCAACATGTGAGTAGCAAACTCTGTTCCTCTTGCCCCCTGGAAGGCCAATACCAGCTGACTCCCCCAGACCTACAACACATGTCTTGTGATACCCATGAATAGGGAGATTTCATAGGATTTAGAGCCAGAAGGACCTTAGAGTCATCTAGATCAATTCTTTAATTTTACAATGGAGGAAACTGAGGCACAGAGCAGGAAAAGTGATTGTGATTTGAACCTAAGCTCTGATTTTCAACCCAGTGCTCTTTCCATAACACATACTGCTTTTGAGAAGAGTCATCTCTGTGGGTCCCAGGTCCCAGGTTGGCTGGAGTATGAAGGGCAGAGGTAGGGTCAGTGGGTCAGCTCCAGCTCTATTTTACCACCCTAGGCACTGAGAGGTAGCATAGACTAAGCTAGAGACGAAGGGCATCCTAGCAGCAGTGTGATGAATGAACCAGGAGACTCGAGATCAAATCCTGGTTCTGGAGGTAGCCGAGTGACCAAAGCTCTGGGCCTCAGTTTACCCATCTATAAAATGGAACTAATAATACCTACCCTAATCATTCAGTCCAAAAGCATTTGGAAAACTCCTACACTGTATGTGACATTGTACTAGGCCATGGGGATGCCAAGACAAAATGAAAGTCTTTGACCTCAAGGACCTTACTTTTTATCGGGGAAGATAACATGTACACATTTAAGTATGTACAGGATAATAGGATATAGGGTATTTTGGAGGCATTAGTAGCTGGGGGATTAGGAAAGGAGGTGGCATCTGAGCTGAGCTTTGAAGACTACTAAGCCTTCCAAAAGGTAGAAGAGAAGAGAGTTCATGCCAGGCATGGGGAACAGCTGTGGGGGAGGGGAAGAAGGGCCACAGAGACAAGCAATAATACACAGAAGTTCAAGGTCCTGGGTTCAAATCTAGTTCTGCTGTGTACTGTATAATCTCAGAAAAAAACAACTTATCCACTGTCAAGTTAGTTTTCCCATCTGTCAAATGGGGATTTTAAGATAACTTTACCTCCCAGGGCTAATGTAAGGCTCATACATGGGAAAGACCTTCATAAACTGTCAACTATAATTAGCAGCTGTCCTTACAGCACCATAGACACAGAATGTCAGACTTAGGGGCTTTGGAATTCTTTTAACTCAAACCCTTCATTCTATGGGCAGTCAGGTGGCACTGCAGTGGATAGAGCACCAGGCCTGGAGTCAGGAAGACCCGAGTTCAAATCTGGCCTCAGACTTTTACTGGCTATGTGACCCTGGGCAAGTCACTTCATCCTGTTTGCCTCAGTTTCCTCATCTGTAAAATGAGCTGGAGAAGGAGACAGTACACCACTCTAGTATCTCTGCCAAAAAAACTGTAAATGGGGTCACGAAGAATCAGACACAACTGAAATGACTGAACAAAAACAACAGCCTCTCTACAAGTGAGAAAATGGAGGATCAGAGACGTTAAATGACTTGGTCAATATACGCAGCCAGCTGGTGTCATGCCTAAACTTGAATTCAGATCTTCTGACTATCTACTATTCTTTCCACTATGCCAAGTTTTCTCCCTTATTATTAATAAATAATAGTACTCTTTGGGGACTTCATTTGGAACATGGTAGATAGAGGGCAGGATTTGGAATTCAGAAGACCCCAGTTCAAACCCCACCTGATAATCTGTAATCTAAACTAAACTAGCTGTTGGCAGTGATGCCCAAGGTTTTTATTCTTGGATCCCATTTCAAGAACAGCCACAAAATGTGTTGTTAACTCTCAGGGTAATTTAGCATACTACTTATGATATTCTTTTAGTTTTATTCATTAGGTGCTTACAATAACTGCAATAGTTGCTTTTGCCCCCAAAGTGAAAAAATAAAATTTACATTATATCCGTATGATTATAAAATAGAAAATTTCATCCTACTTATAATTATGAAAACTCTAACTATAAAATTATAATGCTCTAATTAGAAAATAATTACAAATATTTTATTTGGGATATTCTGCAAGAATTAAAAAGAAGCAATCCCAGCAAGACCCCATATGCTCACTTCATTAAATTACTGTATTTCACAAATTTTGTTGGATGTAAATAACACTTTTTAGTAAAAATAAAGGTACAACACAACTGGGCAATTATTTACTGCTTAAAGCGCCATTGAAGAATTTTTAGCTTGAACTCCCTGGGCTGTTATCTTGAACCCTTAAAGGAGATCTACTGGGCTCAATTCCCAGGCATCTGTGGAGGGAATTAGCTTCCTACAGCAATGAAATTACAGAATTGGACCCCTAAAGTGGCTGACAAATAGTTTTCACATTTTGAAAAACATTTTATGCATTTCATTTCACTTGATTCTCATAATCATTAGAATGTAAGCCCTCCTGAATGTCAGAAACTCTTTCTCTTTTGTCTTTGCATTCCCAGGGTTTAGCATGGTACCTAGCACATACTAGGTGCTTAATGAAGTCTCAGTGGTTCACTGAACAACCCTATGTAGCAGGTATTACAGGTATTATGTGCTTTTTATAGATGAGGAAACTGAGGCCCATTGACTTGCCATTAGTGATTCACCTGTGATTTACATAGCTAGTGTCAGAGGAGGGATTTGAAGTTAGGTCTCTTCTGACTGTAAAACTAATGATTCCCTTCCCCTTTCCCCCGACATCACTGTGTTACCTCATTGCCTCATGGGAGCAAGGGGCTTAGGCAAGCTTTTCTAATACCTCCTCTTGGAGAAGGAGATTTGGTTCAAGAAAAGACAGGGAGCTGAACTAAAAGGGGAAACTTCTGTCCAGGCACCACAGGTTCATAGATTCAGCACTGAATGGTACCTTGGAAGTCCTCCAACACTTTCATTTTATTATTTTTTTTAGTTGTTTTTCAATTAAGAAAAATTCACATTCTCCCTTTCTACCACTCCCACCCCTACTCCCCCACCTCCATCGAAAAAGAAAGAAAAAAACAGTAATCTTGTAACAAACATAAGAAGTTAAGTAAAGAAAAACAAATTCCCATATTGGCCATGTCCAAAAAATGTCTCCATCTACACCCTGGGTTCATCACCTCTCTGTCAAGAGCTAGACAGCATGTTTTATTATGATTCCTTTGGCATCATGGTTGCTCATTGAGCTGATCAGAGTTCTTGTGTCTTTCAAAGTTACCTATCTTTACAATGTTGCTGTTATTGTATACATTGTTCTCCTGGTTCTGTTCCCTTCACTCTGTATCATTCCTACAAATCTTCCTAGGCTTCTCAAAACCTGCCCCTTCATCATTTCTTATAGTACAATCGTGTTCCAATCTTTTCATTTTATAGAAGACAAAACTGGAGCTCAGAGAGTCCAAGGTAGTATAAGTAGGTGGAATTTTGAATCTAGATCCTATATAAGTCAGTGGGGCCTGTGGTTCCTAGCCTAGAGGGGAGGGAGTATTAGGGGTGTGAGCCCCCAGCAATTTTATAGTAGTAGGGACCAACCCCAGGGGACTGGCCCTGCCTGGTATAGTGCAGATGTCCCCCTCCTGCCTCAGGAAGGCAGGCCTGTCAGATGGTTTTCTTTTATTGGGAACAGGGAAGGCACAGAAGCTGTCAGGGGGAGATCATGAGATGAAAAAGTTCATCAACCACTTGTCTATATGGAGAAATGGAGTCCAGGAGAGGGGGCGTGATACACCCAAGGTCACATAGCCCATTTATGAAAGACTTGGACATAGGCCCTTGCCTCCCACTCCCCACTCAGCAATCCACCGTGCTTTAGGGTTACATAGACAGGCTTTCTTTTAATGTGTTCTGGCTCGAGACCTAGACAATGAGGCTTTTTACAGGGCAAGTTTCTATTTTGGCTGACTCTGGGAAGCACGATTTATTGGGTGCTAAATTGGAAAGGGCAGCACTGTCCCTGGGGTCTGTGCTTTCTTTCATTCCTAACAGTCTTGTGACCTTTTCACTCCTTGGTGTTTAGGTGGGGTGGGAAGATAGAGAGATGGCCGGGAGAGCACTGGACCTGGTGTTCTGGAGATCTGGGGTCTAATTCTACTTCTACTACTGATTTACCTTGGGATCTTTACTTAACATCTTCTGGGTCTGGTTTCTGCCTCTGTAAAATGGGAGCTCCCTGAAGACAGGGATTATATTTTCCTTCTTCAATCTGGGAGCTCCCTGAGGTCAGGGACTGACCATCTTTAGTCTATACCTCCCATCTAGACTATGTCTCTGACTCAGCCCCCTTGCACCCACCCTGGGGCCCAGGGCTCTTCATTGGTGAGGACATTCCATATCTTCCCCGACCCAGACCCAGCATTCTGCTCTCTGGCCATCTTCATGCCAGGCCTCCCCATACATAGGACAGCCCTTCCCCTTCTTAATTTAGAAGTAATGTCTAGAAATAAAAATGATAGCTGGCATTTATACAGCACTTTAAGGTTTGCAAAACACTGTACATGGTACCTCATTTGCTCTTTTAGAATATATGCTTCTTGAGGGCAGAGACCAGTTTTTTAAAAAATATGTATCCTAGCACCAAGGACAGTGCCAGGAATAGTTACTATACTTGAAGGAAAAAAACATTCATCCATTCATGCATACATTCATGCATTCATTTCTCTCCTTTCAGTTTGGGAGCTTCCTGAGGGCAGGAACTTTGCTCCCCGATCTGTCCCAGACTGGCAACACAGTAAAGGCAAGAACTCTACCTCTAGACTAAGACTCTGCTCATTGGGCTTATTCAGAGAAGTAAAGGGGAAATAAGCATTTATTAAGTGCCTACTATATGCTAGGCAGTGTGTTAAAACTTACAAATATTATCTCATTTGATCCTCATAACAGTCCTGGGAGGTAGGTGCTATTTTTGTACCTAGTTTACAGATCAGGAAACTGAGGCAAACAGAAGGGAGGTGACTTGCCCACAACCAGGAACTCAGTTTGGTCCTTGAGGTGGACTGACCCACTAGTCACTAGACCCACTAGCCTGGGGCACTAAGCCCCACAGGGAATGGAGGTAACTAGAGTACTGACTTACCTTCTTAGGATTGTTCTTTTCCACGATTCCATCTCGATCTGCATCCACATCCAGGGAGATCTCTGGGAAGAAGACACAGACATCGGGTTTACTGCTCTGGCCTGTCAGGGGCTGTCCCTGGGCTGACAGACTGGGCTACCTGGCAATGGGAGGGCCCTCATTTCTCCATTAGGACTAGGAGGAGAGGCAGCTGCATCTCACCAGAATGGTTTTCACTCTCTTCCCCTTGCCTCTGCTATTTCCCATGCTAGTGCTAGGAGGGCCTTTGTTGGAGTCATCTAAATGAGCCTTGATCTGATCTGAGTATCGACTGTGATCTAAAAGGGCTTTCCTTATAACAACCCTGGGATACAGAGAGTGCAAACATTTTTATTCCCATTTTACAGATGAGGAAACCAAGTCCTTGTATCCCCAGTGACCAATAGTGGCTGGCACATAGTAGGTGTTTAATAAATGCTTGTTGAAGCAATATTGTTAGGTGAAGAACTGTGAATGACTTAGCTGTTCTCAGCCATGCAATGATCCAAGACAATCCCAAAGGACTAATGATAAAGCATACTGTCTCCAGAGAAAGAACTGATTGCTTGAATATAGATTGAAGTGTGCTTTCTTTCTTTCTTTCTTTCTTTCTTTCTTTCTTTCTTTCTTTCTTTCTTTCTTTCTTTCTTTCTTTCTTTCTTTCTTTCTTTCTTCTTCTTCTCTCTCTCTCTCTCTCTTTCTCTTCCTTCCTTCCTTCCTTCCTTCCTTCCTTCCTTCCTTCCTTCCTTCCTTCCTTCCTTCCTTCCTTCCTTCATTCCTCTCTTTTGTTCTCTTTTATTTGAGTCTTCTTGTACAAAATGACTAATATGGGAATGTTTTACTGATTGCACATGTATAACCTTTATCTGATTGCTTACCATCTCAGGGAGGGGGGAGTGGAGATAGAGAAATAGAATTTGGAACTCAAAACTTAAAAAAATCAAATGTTTAAAAATTGTTTTAACATGTAATTGGGGGAAAATAAATATATAATCTTATAATAAAATTAATATTATAAACAAATTAATTTAATAAAACAAATAATTAAATTATAATAATGAAACAAATAATGTTATTTATAATTATAATTAATTATATTACATATAATATAATTATTATATAATCATAATTATATTACATATAATATAATTATTATATAATCATAACAGTAATTATATGGTAATGTGGTAAATAATTGAAGTCAATTATAATGAAATTAATATAAATTATAATAAGCTATGTAATATAAAATTATACATATATATGCCTGTTGATTGACTGAATGGATTGTGCAGAGATGGGAATCCATGAAAGTGGGAATGCCCATTAAGGAACTAGGGAAAATCGAGTAATTAATATTATTGAATCCTCTAAGGTCACCTAGCTAGTATCAGAATCATGACTAGAACTGGGATCTCAGGACTTTTGAGTCCAGTGTCCTCCTCACCAGACCTCACTACCCCTCCACCCTGACTGAAATCTGTCACCTTAGCACTTTAAGGTCTACAAAACATTTTTCCTTATAAAACCCCACTGAAGTAGATAGCCCCATTTAACAGATGAGAAAACTAAGGCCCAGAAAGTTTAATGGAAATCTTTGCAGCTATGCAAATGCTGAGGAAGAGATTCCTGCTCAGGTATGAAATAGACTACATATCTCCAAGTTCCCTTCTGATTCTGATTGTCAATGATTCTTAGAAGGGAACATGGCGGAAAAGAAGCTGGTCATGGGCTCCTGCCCAGGAGACTTGCCCTTCAACTGGGCATGACCTGGAGCATCTTACTCCCTGGAGATGGGAGTATTTCTGGGTCGGTCCTCTTGGCAGAGGCTCCCATCTCTAGGGGTGAGGGAGAGGAGGAGGGTCCTGGCACAGGAGGGAAATGAGGTGGCTGCCAGCCAAGGAGGGCTCTCTCAAAGAGATGGATTTCTCCCACAGTTGGTTCAGAATATCTGCCTAGTGCACTGAGCATTGTGCCCTTCAAAGTGGTTTCTGTGGGACCTTTGGGAATACTCTTCAGAGCCAAGCTTATCAGCCACATAAGAGAGCTTCTCTTATTTGCGATATGTTAGGAGTACTAGATTAGGAGTCAGAGGGCATGGTTTAAAATTCTAGCTCTGCCAGTTGGTAGGTATGTGACCTTGGGCCTCAGCTTTCCCCATCTGGAAAATGGGAGAGTCTCAGAACATTCTATGATGGATTTACATTCATGATTAGGTTTTGACTTCAAATGGTGGTCCCCAGTCTGCTTGCTGGCCACCCCTATTGCCTAGAACACCATCCCTCCTTACCTTTGCCTCTTAGACATAGTTTTCTTCAAGACTTAGATCCAATGCCTTCTTCTACAAGAAAAATTTTCTTCATTACACTGTCTCCAGGAAGCTGCTAGTGCCTTCCTCACAAAATATTTTCTGCCAGTTTTGGATCTAACCTCTATAGCTACAGGCTGTCTTGTCCAGCTAGATTGTAAACTCCTTGAGGGCAGGCATTGTTTCACTTTTGTCTTTCTCTCCCTAGAACCTTAGCCTAGAGCCTGGCACATAGTAAGTGCTTAATAAATGCTTTTTGCTGGGTTGACTGAAGTCACTTAGTTAAGATCAAATAGGATGTGGCTGGGCCAAGAATCAAACCCAGGCCTGGGGAGCCCCAAGCCACTGGTCTGGTCTGTACACCCACCTGTGCAGCTTCCTGACGGTTCTTCTTACTGCACTAAGAGAAACCTACTGTCCAGAGCTCCAGCGCCTCACGGCTAGCTGTTTTCAAGGTTTCCCGGGCTATCGCATGTGAAAGGGGAATTAGGCTTATTTTGCTTGGCCCCAGAGAGCAGTACTGAGAGCCATCGTGGGGCGGGTGAGGAGGGAAGTGCACAAGGGGCGATCTAGCCTTAGCTTAAGGAAAAACTTCCTCACTTGTTTTTAGATCTATCCAAGAGCAGAACCAGCCAGGCCGGGCACCGGGAGATTCCTTCCCTGAAGACTTTCAAGGAATGCCTAGATGACCACAGTGGATCGGGATATTATGTTGTCGGGGAAATTTGAATTCAGGGGTGGGTTAGGCAGCCATCCCCCTCCCCTGCCCCAGCCCTACCAATGCTGAGCCTCTGTGTCTTCCTTAAAGGCACAAAGCCCAATTATGGAGTAATGGTTTGGGCACTGTTTTCAAAGTCAGGGGATTTGAGTTGAAATCTTCCTTTAGCAGTGTGATCTTGGCCAAGTCATTCCTCTCCTCCTTAGCCTCAGTTTCCTCATCTGTAAAATGGGGATAATGATTGTTTATAACCCTCCTGCCCCAGCCACTGGACTGTTTGGGACCAAATCATTATGGAAATATGAGTTGTTATTATTATGATTATTATTGTGTTTGTTTTGTATGTTTCCCTAATACCATCATATTAGTTTATGTACTTACTTCCCTTCCCATCCCACTTCAGTCAACCCCTTACAACCCCTTGCCCTACTGGTCTGGTCTTGGTGGACCACCCTACCACTGTGCACAATCATAGGGTCATAGATTCAGAGCTAGAAGGGAGGTTAGAGGCCATCAACTTCACCCCCCCATTTTACAGATGAAGAAACTGAGGCTCAGAGTAGGTAAGCAACTTTCCCAGTGCCCCACAGTTAAATATCTGAGGTGGAATTTAATTCTATCCACTATTCTTGTAGCCTCCAATCCTATTTTTGTGACTTCTGTGGCCCTCCTCATTATGGATTGACTATAAAATATAGAAGAGGTAGGGAGGGGGAGGCACACCAGTCCCACCTCCTTGGAAGCTGCCCCTGGCCCCCCCCTTCTTCTGCTTCTACATTCGTGTGTATGTGCGTTCGTGTGTGTGTGTGTGTGTGTGTGTGTGTGTGTGTGTGTGTGTGTGTTTGTGTTGGAGGCGGTGGTAGGATGAGCCTGGGGGAACTTGGCTTTGGGGCCTCCCAGCCCAGGGAGAGATTTTCCAAAGGCTCTGGCTCCTAGGTCAGCTCCCCAAAATAGTCCCAAGGTGTCAGGTGGTACACCCACCAGCGATGGGCAGATTAAAGGGAAATGTCAAAGGGATTGGGTTCACGGTAATGTGGGGGATGGGGATGGCACGAGAGGCTGCTGCCTGCCTGCCTTGTTTCCTTCTCTTCCCTCCTCAGCCTCAGAACTCAAGGTGCTAATACCCTACCACAGATCTGCCCTTCCCCCTCCCCACCATGGCTAGGTGCCCAGCTCTCTAGCTTCCTGGGGCAGAAAGAAGGCCTGGCGACTGTACTGTGCTAAGTGGTGGGGGGCAGTTCAATGCTGGCAAATTAGGGCGATCGTGCTGGGCTGGCCCTGGACTTCGTGGGCAGAGGGCATGGACATACTAGTAGCCTAGAAGTCCCCTCTCCATGACCAAGGCAAGGTAAGTGGCAACTTGGCTCTGGAGGCAGAAGACTTCAACTCCAACCCATTTTGCTGCTTATTAATTAATTGTGTGATCTTCAGCAAGCCACAACCACTCTGGGCCTCAGTTTCCCCATCTTTACAATGAGGCAGTTAGGCTAGAGGACTCCTGGGGTTCCTTTCCACTCTAAATCTATGACCCCACGATCTTCCCTGTTTTCATACAGGCTACATGTCACCCTCTACGTATTCTAGGATTGCCTTCATTGGGACAACTAAGTTGGGGGAATGCTATGGGGGAAGGTTGGTACTCAACATACTTTTGCCCCAAGACTGAGGCCTCCATAGAGATAACCCTGCCCTCTGTCCTCCTCCTAACAGGAACATGTTAAATAGTAGGAAAGTCAGGGCATAAATCCCAATACTGACCTCTCTGAGCCTCAGTTTTCTCAGCTGTAAAATGGGAATGAGGGGCAAGATGGTGTAGGAGAGTGGGCAGAGCTGGCCTTGGAGTCAAGGAAGACCTGGTTTCACATCCCTTCGCTGAGAGGTAATGGCTGGGTACTTTGGGCAGTTAATTGAACTCAGTATCTGCAGACAATTATCCAAGACCAGTTTACCCTGTCTATAGCTTGTTTGGATATATTTGTTTGCTCATTGTTTCCTCTGTTAGACTGTAACCTCCCTGAGGGCAGGGACTGTCTTTTGCCTCTTTTTGTACTGCAGCCCTTAGCGCAGTGCCTGGCATATAGTATTTGCTTCATAAACGTTCATTGACTGTGAAGTTGCCCAACTCTATCAGTTATAGCTGGTCTACGTGCTATATGTAGCATGTTATATAGTATTATACTTATTATATACACACATATATACATATATATATACATATACACATGTGTGTGTATATGTACATATATACACATACATATACCGGTTATATGCTGGTCTACATTGGTAACGGAAATTTCTCACTGGGAGGTCCCTTCACTTATGAAATCATGTTTGATCCAAAATAGGGAAAGAAAAATATAATATTTGTACTCCCTCCTCCCATGGCTGTTGCAAAACAAGTGCTTTGTATTTACAAAGCCTCAAATATGTGCTATCATAATGTGAATGTGTTTAAAACCCACCTCCCTTAATTGCAGAGGTGGAGGACCATGGGTACAGAGTATTATACATACTCTGAGGCACTGTCCCTATATTGGTTGCTTTTAGGGAACTTTTTCCTCTAAAAATTTTATTATAAGGGATAGCTTCCTTATTACCTTCACTTCTCACTGCCCTAGGCAATTAATTTCTTTTTGTTTTTTAAATGTTCATTTATTTATTTTTAAGGCAATTCTTTAGGAAGTCAACAAACATTTTATTAAGCTCTTGCCAGTGTCAGGCACCATGCTAAGTACCAGGGATACAAAGAAAGGTAAAGGCCTCAAGTTTTAGCCAAGTTGCCAGCCTGCGTTGGGGGAGGGGGTTCTTTAGACCTGTGAAATCCAGAAAGAACTGATCAACCAATCAGCATTCGTTAAAGATCTGCTGTATCCTGGCACTGTGGTAGGTATTAGGGGCATCCAGAAAAAAATTCAGCATTCCTGCCTTCCAAGAGCACCTGGGAAACCTTAATGATCCCATCTGATCTTCTCAAGAGCCTTTCAGATATTATTATACAATATTACAAATATTGTACAAATATTATACCCATTTTGTGGATGAAGCATATGAGACCAAGAAAGGTGAGATAATGTACTTGAAGACACACGGTAAAAAGGAACAGAGCTGGGATTTGAGGCATTAGAAGTCCCAGGCCTCTTGCCTCTAAATTCAGGGATTTTCCACTATACCAGCTTCCTGGTCACATTCCAGAGGGAGACTGGGGCCTATGAACTTTTGTGAGGGTAGTGTGTGCTATTTATTGGGCCCATTTATTGGATTCTCATTCCTGGCTCTTTTCAAGTTGACTTGAGTACCATTCAGGCAGCAGGGTCGTCCCTTCTTCACAGTTATATTCTCTCTACCTCCTCACCCTTTCCCCAAGCCCTTCCCCCAAAGAAAGACTCAAGCCTCTTTGTGGAACAGCAGGAAGGAGGGGAGAGTTGTGTGGGATTTGGGATCCTAGGGTCATAGATTTAGAAGGAGCTTCAAGACCGTCTGGTCTAACCCCTTCCCTTTAGAGAGGAGCACTTGTCCCAGGCATGCAGGTGGTATCAGGGTAGGGATCTGAATGCAGAGCCTCTGACTCTGAATGCCACTTTTTCCTGTGTATCCTAGTGGATTCAATGTCTCCTGCCTTCTTGCTATTACCTGCGTGATGGGGGTGGAGTCCCAAACTGCCTCCCTAGGAACACATCCTGGGAGACGTTAGAACCCATAGATTCTCACAGCTGGAGGGGATGATGGTCTCGGGAGATCATCTAGCCACCTGTCCAGGGCAAGGACCATTTTCCTGGCCATAGTTTCCCTTCATAAGGGGTCAGATAAGCTGCTGGAACACTTCACAATAGGAGGCGTGTGGTAGTGGAAGAAACAGTAGCCTGGAGCCAGAGAGTTTGGGTTCCAATCCTGCCTCTGAACCTTGCTGCCTGGATAACTGCAGGACGGTCCAGTGGAAGCAGCAGGGCCTCTGGTCTCAGAGGTTTGTTGTTCAGTTGTTTCAGCTGTGTCTGACTCTTTGTGACCCCATTTGGGGTTTTATTGACAGAGATACTGGAGTGGTTTGCCATTTCCTTTTCTGGATCATTTTTACAGATGAGGAAACTGAAGCAAACAGGGTTAAGTGACTTGGCCAGGGTCTCACAGCTACTAAGTGTTTCAGAAGAACTAGGTACAAATTTAACCTCTATCACTGCCTGTGTGACCTTGGGCAAGAGATTTAGTCTTCTTGGGCCTCAGTTTCCCTAAATGTAAAAATTACAGGAATGGACTAAATGGCTCTGAGGTCCTTTCCAATTTCAGATCCATGATCCAAGTGACTTCTCTGAGACTCAGTTTGTACATCTGTAAGGTGGGCATAATAATCCATATGTAATCTTTGCCATAGAGTCATTTGAGGAAAGTGGTTTAGAAAACTTTAAAAGTGTTCTCAAAATGTGAGCTGTTATTAATGTCACCTCAGGGCGTGGACCGTGCCATGACTGGACTGTTTTTCCTGATATCAGGCTGAAATTTGTGTCCTGTACCTCCTTTCCCAACCTGCTGGAGTCTTTCTCCACAGACCACACAGCCCAAGTCTGTTCCCTGCACCCCACAAAAGAGCTCTTTGCAGCCCTGTTCAGAAGAGGGTCACAGGGAGATTATGTTTCTGAAAGGGTGAGTTAGGGCTGTTACCTGAGACAGCTCAGTCCCTATGCCCATCGAGTTGTTCACTGCAACTCTGATGGCTACAACCCTGGGAGCTCTGGTTACACTCCCTCACATCCCTGGTCTGGCTACCTCTGTTCCTGTCCTCACCTACGTCCCTCTTTTCTTTCTGTCTTCCCACAGTGACCAGCATGAAGAACTAGAAATCTAGGGTGGTTAGTTCAGGGAAGTCACTGGTGGCGCCCTGGCAGAATGCCCTGGGCACCAGAGCCCTGAGCCAAGGAGCACTGGGCACTACTTGTATCCCTTGCTGAGTCTGAATTATTCAGGAGAAGTCTGTAGAACCAAAAAGCTGCCTATGCCAAATCTGATTGAAAATGGTGTCGGCTGTCGTTAACTCGATGAGTGACCTTGAATAATCTCAGGGCCTCTGTTTGCTCATTTATAGAATGCAGGAGTGGGGGGGTGTGTTGGAGTAGATGGTACCATTCCATTGTGACATTCTACATTCAAACAATTCATTTTCTGAGGATCCTCCCAGCTCTGACATTCTCTGTCCTAAGGTCCCTTTCTAGTTCTGATGTTCTCTGTTCTAAGGTCTCTTTCCAGCTCTGACATTCTCTGTTCTTAAGGTCTCTTTCCCATTCCGACATTCTCTGTTCTAAGGTGCCTTTCCAGTTCTGACATTCTCTGTTCTAAGGTCCCTTTCTAGTTCTGACATTCTCTGTTCTAAGGTCCCTTTCCAGTTCTGACATTCTCTGTTCTAAGGTCCCTTTCCAGTTCTGACATTCTCTGTTCTAAGGTCCCTTTCCAGTTCTGACATTCTCTGTTCTAAGGTCCCTTTCCAGTTCTGACATTCTCTGTTCTAAGGGTCCTCCCAGCTCTAATGTTCTCTGTTCTAAGGTTTATATTTATGGCCCCTGCCAACTATAACATTCTATGCTCTATTGTTCCATGTTTTAAGAGCCCTTCTAGCACTGAAAGTCAAAGATTCCGTGATGCTAAATGGGTGATATCAGCCCTTAGAAGAGGCAGGATTTCTGTAATATTGGTAGTCACTTACCAATAGCCGTGAGGAAAAGTCCAGCTTGGTCAATGGGCGTTTTGTTTTCCTCTGCATAATAGTTGACGGTGACCTGGGGATCCACAGTGGGAGAAGGAAAAAATGAGGAAGAGAGCTGATGACAATCTCGAACTTTATGCAAACCTCCCACCTCCCACTTCGTAGCCCACCCCATTTACCCGTTCTGTGAAACTCTATGGGTTAATCTGAGGACAGATTTTTTTCACTTACTTTTAGGCTCTTGGTAAAGGCCCATGCTCAAGATAAAGTCCCTTCAACCTTAAGATTCCCCTTCCCACTGCCTCAAACCCAACCCTCCAGGCTCCTGTACCTTGTCACTGCTGATTTCTGTGCTAGGCTGGCTCATGCTGAGACGTAGGATGGTGCTGGGTGAGAGGGCCCATCTCTGCTTGCCATTGGCTGTGGCCTCCTTGGCCTGCCCATCAATCACTGCCTCTACCTGTACACCATCTGTGTATTTCAGGCTGAAGGTCTTGGCATCAGCGGGGGCCGCACTGTGAAAGGGAAAAGGGTTGGGTCATGGAGAGGCTTCCACATGGTTCCAGGGGGGTGAAATCTTAGACTATTTAAAAAATCTAGAATCTTAGAACTAGAATAAGCCTTGCACTATGTAAGGTCAGAGGTGGGAGGGCCTTGAGAATAGAGAACGTCAGGACTGATAGGTATCTTAGAATACAAAATGCCAAAGGTGGAAAGGTCCTTAGAACATGAAATGTCAGAGTTGGGAGGACCCTTAGAATACAGAATGTCAGAGCTAGGAGGGCGCTTAGAAATCACTGAGTCAAATGTACTTATTTTATAGATGAGGAATCTGAAGTCCAGGAAATGGAACTGGCTTGACAAAAGTCACACTGCCAATAAGGTCATTGCATGAGGTCGTTGAGAACAATACGGACCAATATCCAGAAGGCACCCCTGAGTCAGACTGTCTCCACACTGGCCTATCTCCACTGCTTGAAACACCACCACTTACAATCCATTTCTTTTAGGCTGTCTCAGCTCCAGTGAGTACACGGGCACCAGGGAGGGGGTGTCCCACTGTGTCACTAACACCTTGGTGTGACTTGGTTCATCTATCCTTCTCAGATGACAGCTTACTGAGGGATCTGGAAGAACCAAAGCTGGGGAGAGTGTCTAGGGAAGGGAGGGCCCTGCAGGGGAGGAAGGAAGGAGAGAAGGTGGGCAGTAGCCCCCAAAGACAAACTCCATTGATTTTATAGGCTTGCAGGAGGCCAAGCCCTGGGGCTGGGGTTTGGGTTTTTTGTGTGCCTCATGAGGCTAAATTTGGACACGAGATCACAGGGGGATTATGTGGGCTTCACTTGGGCTTTACTTGGGCTTTGTTAGCAAAACACCAACATACCATCCAGGGGTCTGCGGAAAGGGCACTGATCCACTAGCTTTAAAGGCGGAGGTAAGGCTGAGTGTGAAACAAAGGGGATCACTGCTAATTCACTGGGTGACCTTGGGTGGGTAACATTCCCTCCTAGAGGTTCATTTCTTCCTTTGTGACATAAGGACTGAACTAGGTCATCTCTGAAACCTCTTCCTCTCCTAGATTGACTTTTTTTTTTATTAGGTAAAAGAGGCCATTTTTTGCCTCATTTCTTACCTAGCCTTAATCACTGAATTCACATTGCCTCAGTCAAACTGAGACCTGGGAAAGACCTTAGCTTAAAAAGCCAAGGTCTTCCACTGCATCTGGGGCCATCTTCAATCATCCTGATCTGTATCTTGCCACTGGACCCAGATGGCTCCAGAGGAGGGAGTGAAGCTGATGACACTGCATAGCCCTGCCACACTAAATCCAATTGTCTTGGCAGTCATGGCATCACCTCTCTGATGTCATGGTCCTCTTTGAGAACAAAGGACAGACAACAACCCAGCTCTTATACTCTTATGTTCTAAGACCCTTCCCAACTCTGATGTTCTCTGTTGTAAGACCTCTCCCAGCTTTGATATTCTGTATTCTGAGGTCCCTCCCAGCTCTGACATTCTGTGGTCTAAGGGGTCTGCCAGCTCTGATGTTCTAGGATTTTGTTATATTACTATAGTTGGCATATTACTAATAGGAAATGCCCCCAGAATTTAAGGAGGAGTTTAGAAAAGAATGACCCTCTGAAACTGGGTAAGATCAGTCATCTATAGGCTCAATTGTTCCTAGAGATTCCTGAATGAGTTGCCAGGGAGACCAGGGTGTCTTTGAAATTCAATTCCTGGAGGCCAGGGTATCTGCTAGGGACTAGAGTTTTTCCTGAAAGTCCTTTAGAAAGATCACAATTTAAAATATATCTATTTTAAAGAAAGATGTATAATACTAAGTTGTATTTAATAGGAAGGCTGTAACATAGTCTGAGGAAAAGGAAGGGGAAGTGGAGTCTGCAGGGAATCTAGTCAGTCAATAAACATTTATTAAGCATTTTAATAGGAGGGGGGGCTAAGGAAAAGTCTAGGAAAAGGAAATACAGGGAAGAACGAGTCAGTGTTTATCTGGTGCTCTATGGGGAGAGAAACATTATATGTGAGAAAGTCTAGCATCCTCATTACTGAAAACTTATGGCTCCTATCGCAATTTAATAAATTGGCAATCATGTTCATGAATAAGTCTGATAGAATCCTGGACTGTCAGAGCTGGGAGGTATTTTACATCAGAGAATGCTGCAGATTGGAAGAACAGAGAGTGTCAGAGATGGAAGGAGCCTCAGAGATCACTTACCCCAGTCTCCTCATTTTTACCAATGAGGAAACCGAGGTCCAGTCAGTGGCAGATTCTAAGTAAAACTCAGATTTTCCAACTGCTGACTCAGGTTGCCTATGAGTTTGGTTTGCATAAGACTGATTTTTCAAAGTCATTTCCTTTGGGCAAATATGATAAAATCCAAGATTCTGGACACATAAGGATAAGGACCAGATCCTGGACTTCAGGTGACCCCAAAGTACTAACACCCTGGAAGAAATCCACTAGGTTCCTGTTCATTTTTTCCCTCTTTCCTCTCTTTCTCCTTCCCTCACCTAGTCTAATAGATAGAAAGAAGAATTTGGAATCAGGGAGCTCTGGGTGTCAATCATTTCTTTGACATTTGACCCCTGTGTCCATGGGCAAGTCGCTTCACTTCTGAGTCTCAGTTTCCCTATCTGTAAAATGGGGATGATAATGCCTATAATGCCTTCCTCACGGGGTCATTATAAGGTTTGTCTGTTCATGTGCTTTGTAAACTTTGAAGTATAGAAATTTCAGTTATCATCATTATTATTAAGAATAAATGATACCATTATCCTCATCATTTATTCACTGTCCCTCTACCCAGATAGGGCTTTGAGGGTTAATGTCTAAGCCCCACAACAGAGGCCCACTCCCCACCCCCATCTTCCCAGGCACCACGTTTGAGCAAACAGCTATTCTAGGAGCAGGCTCCAAATCCTAACAACAAAGGAGCCATTCTCCCTAGCCTAGAGGGTTCCCAGTTGGTACCATCTGTGCCAAGGACAGATGCCCTTACCGAGGGGCTGTCTTTAGGGGTCACAGGCTAAAAGTCTAGTCATGTTGCAAAGCTCCTTTTGCAAAGCAGGTATGGAAGGACCAAAGGATGTCATGGATGGGGGGGTGGAGAGGTGAAGGGACTGGGGGTGGGGGGAAGGAGGAGACTTGTGACTTTAAAAAATAGCTCATGAAATAATGAAGAGTGAAATGAGCAGAACCAGGAAAACATTGCATGCAGTAACAGCAACATTGTTTTAAGAATGACTTTGAGCAAATAAATTATTTTGACTATAATAAATTCCCAGTTTAAATATAAACATATGAAGAGAGATGCTATCTATGCCCAGAAAAAGAACTGATAAGTAGAAGTATATATAGAATAATTTTACATGTATATCTATACATATACATACACATACATACATATATGTGTGTGTATGTATGTGTGTGTGTGTATATACACACACACACACACACACACACCTATTTGGGTCTAATGATAGCCATCTCTAGGGTGGGGAGAGGGGAGGGAACAAAAAAGAAATTTACATGATAATTTTGTATATTTGAAAGGAATAGCAAGTTGTGAATAGTAGATTTGCAATTTCATATGCAATCATCATTTTTTATTGTATTGTTATAGAAATGCTTGTTTTATTCCATAAATTAAAAATAAAATTAAAAAATAGAGCATAAAACAGGAATTCGTAACCTCCCCTCCACCTTTGGTAATCTGGTGACCCTCTCATCACTCTTTTTTTTTTTGGCTAGGCAATGGGGTTAAATGACTTGCCCGGGGTCACACAGCTAAGAAGTGTTAGAGTCTGAGGCTGGATTTGAACTCAGGTCCTCTTGAATCCAGGGCCAGTGCTCTATCCACCATGCTACCTAGCTGTCCCTACATATTTTTTTGGTTACCCCTGCATATATGTGTGTGTGTGTGTGCGCGTGCGTATGTATATATATATGTATATATATACATATGTATATGTATATATATACATATATATAGTATATATATATATAGTATATATATATAGTATATATATATACATATATATAGTATATATATATACATATATATGTATATATATATATATATATATGAAATATGTATTTTTTTTTTTGGCTAGGCAATGGGGTTAAGTGACTTGCCCAAGGTCACACAGCTGGTAAGTGTCAAGTGTCTGGCCTGAGAGTGGATGTGAACTCAGGTCCTCCTGACTCCAGGGCTGGTGCTCCATCCACTGCACCACCTAGTTGTCCCATTCACTCTCATATTTTTAAAGGCATCAAATAAAATATGTAAGATGGCAAAGGAATCCAATGATATTCAAACCTAGTTATTGAAACATTAAAACACACACAAGTTCACAGACCCTTGGTGTAAGAGAGCAGAGGAAGACTAGGCGGTGTATGAGGCATCCAGACCAGTCACTGTGGGGGCATAGGGGAGAAGAAGGAGGCCCAGTCTCTGTTCTCATGGATCTCCCAATCCAATGGAGACACAGTGTTTGCTCTCAGGGAACCTCTTGCCAGACAGAGTTAGGGAGCCTCTAATGCCTGGGAACTCCTAACCTGTTTCTAAGTTAGGCAGCTGACATAATTTGATAAGTGTTAAGAGAATTCCTTGGATGGCCTGAGTCAGGAGGAATCAAAGAAGGTTTCCCAGAGGGAGTTTTGAATAGGTTTTAAAAGGAAAAGATCAACAGGGGAGAATGCAACCCTGGTTCCGCTTGCTAGGCTATAGACTAAGAGTCTTGGGGCTCCAGTTGGGACACAGCAATGAGCTATACAAAGTCCCATACAACTGCTTGCAGTCCTCCTCAGCCTTTTTAGGTTCCTTCTCACCTGAGAACCATAGAGCCTAACTTCCTAACACCCTCCCAAATAGGCAGGATTGGGGGTGGCAGATTGGGGCACGAGGTACCAGCTCTGGTTGGCATGGAGCCCACTTCAATCATACCATCTGCCTTGGGTCTCATTAATGCCAACCTTTCCTGGCAGCTTGGGGAGGGAAGGGGAGGTGGAGGAAAGTGCTCCTTGATCATGTGCCTAGTGTGAGGGCAAAGGGGCCCCACTGGCATCCTTGGAGGGGGCAGGAGCTGCTGGTGTTTACAAGGTGACAGCCCTTGCTTTGTACTTGTCTCTGGAGCCCATGGACAAGAGCCTGGCCAGGGTCATAGTAACCTCAGAGAGCTGCAGTGGGCAGGGCCCTGTGCCACTCACAAAATAAAGAAAGCGCTTCTTTATATATAGTAGAACGGAAGAAAAGATAATTGTCCATGATATCGCATATCTCTATGATGTGTGGCTTACTTTTCTTTGAAGTCTTTAAGTCAACCTGTAACTTTCAAAGCTATCTGGTTAGTCTGTGCTTCTTTCTGAGCTCCCTCCTATTCCCTTTTCTAAGTTAATAAAAGTCTCCATTTATTTTTTTTTTTTGCTACCCTATCCCTATTCCCTCTTCACCCCCTTCCTTCCAGGGGGTCCTACGACAACCAGGACTAGTATCTTGTGCCTCACCATCTTTTCACTCCTCCCATTGGAGAAAGAAGAGAAAAGACAGACCTTTTGTAACGAATAAGAGGAGTCAAGTAAAACAGATTCCTGCACTGGCCACATCCACACCTATGTGCCTTATTCTGAACTCCAAGTCCATCACCTCTCAGTAATCCTGCTTCCTTGGAAGTTGGTCTGATCATCATGATTCCTCTGTAACCATTAATTTATTTTATAAAGCACTTTAGTTGAGGCCCAGAGAAGGAAACTAACTTGTCTAAGGTCATCCCCAGTTTATCAGTGTCTTTACCAAAATATTTGCCCAAGGTACTAAATGGGAGAACCTGGATCAGTGGGTCAGAGACTTAGAGATCGTAGGAATCTTAGAGGATGAATCCAACTGCCTCATTTTAGAGATGAAGAAATCGAGGCACATACAGGTTAGATGACTTACATGGCTAGTATGTGTCTGAGGCAGGATTTGAACTCTGGCCCTTGGGCTCCAAATCCAGGATTGTCTACTATGATGTTCTGCCAAATTCTCCTGCTCTGTTTACAGCCCAGTGGAACTATACATGTGTATACACACACACACACACACACACACACACACACACACACACAAATATGTAATATAAGTTCTGAATCTGTGATTTCATGAAGATAGGGAACTCCTGGTATGGGATCAACTTACCATCCACACGGAGAGATTAAATGACTTTCCCATAGTCACAACTACCATATGTCCAAGGCAGGGCTTTTTGCCTCCAAGGCTCACCTTCTGTCTACTTCTCCACCCCACGGGACAAAAATGACAGAAATGATAGATTTTTTGGCTTACAAAGCACTTTGCTTACACTGTCTCATTTGACTCTCACTATTCAAGTTCAAGGGAGCACCCACATGATAGAGTAAGAGGGGAATCCCTGGGAGGAAGGAGGGAGAAAACAAGCATTTATTAAGTGCCTACTGTGTTCCAGGCACTGTGCTAAGGGCTTTACAAATACGATTTCATTTGATCCTCACAACAATTCTGTGAGGTAGGCATTGTTATTATCCCCATTTTACAGATAAGGAAACTGAGGCAGACAGAAGTGAAGTAACTTGCCCAAGGTCAGACAGCTAGTTAAGTGTATGAGGCTGGATTTGAACTCAGGTCCTCCTGACTCCAGGCTCAGTGCTCCGTCTACTGTGTCATCTAACCACCTCTGGGGTCTGGGGATATGATGCATGCAACAACTCTGGTGAGGCATGCAAGCATTATTATATTCATTTTAGAGGTGAGGGAACTAAAGCATCAGAGAGAGGGAATGACTTGTCCAAGGTCACTGCTCAGATTTGATCCCATCCCTTCCTTCAGGCCAGGAGAAAGGCTCTTTCCAGGATGTTACAACAACCTCTAATGAGTTTTCATCGGGGAGACAGCATGGTTTAATAGGAAGAACACTGGGTTTGGAGTCGGAGGACCTGGGTTCAAATCCTGACTCTTTGGCTTAGCAGTACTTATCTGACCTTGGGCAAATCACTGGCATCTGAGGTCCCTTCTAGCTTGACTAACCCCTTCTCTTATCTCTGTGTACTGTAGAGAACTTGTCATTCTTACCCCTCCCTTATTCTCAGAAATAAGATAAAGGGTGAGCAGCCAGAGCCCTAGCCCAGTGTTCTAGCTTGGGTTCTGCTCCCAACTTTGTCCCTTAATTCTCTGTGTGACCTGGGCCCTTCCTGTCTCTGGGCCTCAGGTCCTCAGGCCAGGCGTCTCTCTCCTAAACAAAGTTGCCTCTTCTTTAGCTGGCTTGTCCCTTCCCCCCCTCAACCTTAGCCACCAGGGGAAAAAAAGGCTCCCAAAGGGTATGGAGCACGGACTGCGGTCCAGCCTGATCTCCTGTCTCTCAAAGGTAGCCTCTTCCCTTAGGGCCTTGGCACTGCAGCTGGACACCTGTCCCTGCAGCCATTCCTGGCAGAAGCCAGCCTTTTTAGGGCTAGACATGCAAGGGGTGTTACCCTGATTTATGGAGGCCATTTGATCACGCCTTGGGACCAAGCTCTCCATGAGCTCTGACAGGCTCCGGGAAGGGTGGGGTGGCTGGGCTTGGCTCCAGGTCAGAACAATCCTCTCTGAGCCCCTGCAGTGGCCAGGCTGTGTGTGTGCCCAGCTTGGTGGGGTGGGGGGAATGAGGATGGGGGCTGAGGAGGACGGACAACTCCAAATACAGCTATTTCTCAGCTCATGACACCAACCACATACTGCAGGGCAAAGACAGCACAGATAATCCCAAACTGATGAGTAATCCTAAAATAGCACCTGGGACGGGCAGTTAGGGATACTGTATGGTGGGAATAACATTGAACATGAAGACCTGAAGACCTGGGTTTGAATCCTAGCTCAGCAACTTAGCTGCATAACCTTGGGCAAGTGATTAAGCTTCTCTACACCTCAGTCTTCACATATGTAAAATAGGGATTACAATACTAACACTCCCTACCTTACAGGGTGTTTGCGAAGATCAAATGTGAAATGGAAAGTGTTTTGTGCATTTTCAGTTAGCAAGTGCATATTCTATATGGTGGGTACTGTAGTAGGCACTGGGGACCCAAAGACAAAAAACAAAATAACCCCTACCTTCTAGAAGTTTACAATCCATGCAGGCAGACAACATGTGCACATTTAGTATATGCCAATTATATGCAAAATAAATTCCAGGTAATTTTGGATGGGAATTCCTAACAGTTGGCAAGGGCAAGGCTTCATCTGTGCCCCTGGCTTCCGTCTTCCCTGGCTTCCTTCAAGTCCCAGCTCTGATCCCCCCTTCCAGGACGAGAAACCTTTTCCAGTCTCTTAATTCTAGTGCTCTCCCTCTGTTGATTGGCCCTCATTCATCCTGTCTATAGCTTGTCTGTACAATAGCAGTCTCCCAGAAGAGACTGTGAGCTCCTTGAGGGCAGGGACTGTCTTCTGCCTTTCTTTGTATCTCCACCGATTAGCCCAGCAGGCACTTAATGAATGGCTTTTGACTGACTGAAGTGTTAGGAGGTCGAATTTGAGCTGACTTTTGAAGGAATTGAGGGGTTCCAAAAAGGAGACAGGGCATTCCAGGCATGTGGGACAGTCAGGGAAAAGGCCTGGAGATGGGATTGTATTAAATGTATTAAACCTCTAAGGTCCCTCCCAGCTCTAAATTCTATGACCTCTTGGGACTCAGTTTCATCATCTATAGAATTAAATGATTGAACTTTAGTGATCTCTAAGCTCTAGCTACTAAAGGAGGGAAGGGGGGAATCCGGTTAAGAATTTAGGGTCAACTGTTGGGAAAATGTATAGACAAAAGTTAAAAGGCCATTGTACTGGACAGTTTTGTACCATCTGTAATGGAGATAAGAGGTGGGACCCATTGATCTCCCAGAGGATTCTGGAGCTAAAGATTGCCCTGTAGAGGCTGCAAGGCTGAAGGTCTGCTGTAGAGAAGGGCAAGGCCAGGCTGTTGGCCCCTGTCCCATGCAGGAGAGCTCTGTTGTATGGCTCTGGCTGGGATGCCACTCCCTAGGCTGCTATGAAGAGCCTATCCACACTGCAGAAGAGTCATTCATTTGTATCTAAGGTCCATTGACAGGAAGCTGGGCCATTGACTCCTCAACCTGGCTCCCTAACCTGGCTCACCCTTCCCACTGTGAAGTACCACAAAAGCTGGGTTAAGTAAGCCCAGGTGACTCTAGAACACTCAGCAATCTGAGGTCCTACAGTAGGTCATTCTCTGTCCCCAGGAGGAGTCACATGGTCTGGAGTTTTGAGAGACGTAACAATACTCTCTTCTAATGACTCTGAAAGATCCTTACCAGCTGTATGGATCTATATTTAATAGCCCAACCTCGCTCTGACATCCTGTGTTCTAATGTTCTCTGTTGTAAGGCTTTTTTTAGTTTGGAGGTCCTCTGTTCTCCTGGATCTAAGGGTCTTTTCCACCAATCTATTCTCAAATCCCTTCCAGCTCCAAGGGTATTCTGAAACTTCTTCTTGCTCTGACGTTCTATGTTCTAACATTCTAAGGTTCTAAGGTCCCTCCCATTTCTAAGGATCTTCTAACATTTTCTGTTCTAAAGCCCCTCCCTCTATGTTTCAATATTTTCTATTCTAAGGCCTTTCCAGTTTTGAGGGTCCCTGTTCTATGGCTCCTTTAGTTCTTTTTTTGTTTTTGGCAATTGGGGTTAAGTGACTTGCCCAGGGTCACACAGCTAGTTAAGTGTCAAGTGTTTGGTCTGATGCCAGATTTGAACTCAGGTCCTCCTGACTTCAAGGCCACCTAGCTGCCCCCAATTCCTTTAGTTTAAGCATCTTGGTTGTAACATTTTCTATCATAGG
The DNA here is from genome assembly GCF_003287225.1 of Phascolarctos cinereus. NCBI lineage: Eukaryota > Metazoa > Chordata > Mammalia > Diprotodontia > Phascolarctidae > Phascolarctos > Phascolarctos cinereus. The sequence goes on along the minus strand of NW_027556098.1, from coordinate 384,322,370 downwards.
GTCCCATTCCAGCTCTAATAGGGTTCTATGACTGTGTTTTCTCTAACACCTAGAGAACAGCAGGGCTTCTTACCTTGAGGGAGTGAAGGGATGATGATCTTGGAGGACCTTTGCCTTGTTGGCACGGGGACATGGAGAGGGAAGAGAAGGGTGGAGTGGGGGGAGGGCTTAAGCCCTGGGTCACTATTAAATTACTAGAGTTTTCCCAACCACTAAAACTCAACTTTCTTCTTCCTCTTCTCGCTTTATCGTATCACCTCTACACCTCCCTCCCTTCACTGTCTTGTCTCATCCATATGACCAGAGAGGGGGCAATGAGAGCACCCATTGGATCTTTTCTTTCTCATCCCTTCCTCCTCCCTGGTTCTTTTCACGGCCCCTCTTCACCCTCCTTGCCTCCAGCTGGGAACTTGGCATGGCATTACCAAGAATGCCCAACTGTAAATAAACAGGCATGTATAGTGACAACCCTGGCTTAGGGGATTAGGAGGCCTGGTGACAGACAGCTCACCCCAAATGCAGCCTCTGCATTTGGGTAATAGAGGCTGACAATTAAGAGAAGCTTGCTGACAAGCAGGAAGTGTGGTCCAGTGGTAAGCTCTCAAGTCTGAGGATGCAGGTTCATATCTCAGCTCTATTACTTGCTGGCTACCTGACCATGGGGAAGGAGTTTTATCTCCCAGGGCTTTTCCCCCTATATGATAAGGGAGTTTGTTTAGATGGTCTAGAAGTCAGTTCCAGTTCACATCTGACATTCTATGACATTGTCAACTACTCTTTCTCCCTTGACTGTGGAAGCTCCTTTGGCTTCCATAACTCTTCTCTCTTGGTTCTTTTCCTACTCCTCTGACTGTTCCTCCTCAATATCCTTCCATAGATTATCATATTTCTCCCATCCCTTAAATATTCAGTGTTCCCAAGGGCTCTGTCCTTCCCTTCTTTGCTTCTCACTCTGTCTCACTCTCTTTCTCTCTGTCTCTCTCCACTTCACTACTCTCTCTCATCAGCTCCTATTGAGTTCAATTATTATCTCTGTGCTAATGACTCCTTAGTGTCTCTAAATTCCAGTGGCATGTCTTTAACCACAAGCTTCACCTGGATGTCCCAAAAGTACTTCAGACTCAACATATCTAAAACCAGAACTCATCATATCTCCCTCCTAGCCCACCCTAAACTTCCCCTTTTCTATTGAGGGCACCACCGTCCTTCCAGTCATCCATGGTTGCAGCCTCAGAGTTAGCCTGGATCGGTTCCTTTCCCTCAACCCAGGGGTACGGAGCAAATCAGCCCAGCGCTGTGAGCCCCATTCTTGCTGTCCCTCACCATTGTGAGGTTCAAGTGAGATAGTGGATAGAAAGCACTTTGCAAATCTCAAAGTGCCAAATAAATGCCCGTTATTATTGTTGTTGTTTTTAGCCTACAATCACCTAATCCGGGATGATTTGATTCGCTGAGCCTTCTTTTGAACTTTTGTTGAGCTTGAGCAATATAGGAGTGTGCTGGTAAATGTTTAACAACCAGGCTCTCCAGAAGGGGGGGGGAGTACACATACATTTATAAGTTTAACATGTGTTAATAACACTTTCTTAAATTTAGACAACCAATAAAGCAATAAATCAAGTCCCAAATTGCAGCAATTGAAATTTATGAGGTGTAAATGCTCACACTGAAAATTGAACAATGAGCAGCTGGCTCCAGCACACCCATATCTGATTAGTTGCCAAATCTTCTCAACTCTACCTTCCCATCATCTCTTCTGTCTCTTCCCCTTTCTTCCTCTCCCACCAAAGCGCCCTTTTTCAGGGACCCATTACTTCTTGTCTAAGTCCTGGCGGGAGCCTCCTCACTGGCCTCCCTGCCTCTAGTCATTACCATCTCCAACCCATCTTCCACCCACCTAACAGATGGATATTCCTCGGATATATCTGATCAGGTCACTCTCCTGCTCAAAAAGAAATTCTTTTCAAAAGCTCCTTGTTGCTTCCAGACTAAAATTCAGACTCATGTTGGCATTTAATGCTTTCCACGCTCTGGCTTCCACCCATCTTTCTAGTCTCATTTCATATTCTTTGACATTCACTCTCTGTCCCTGTCAGACTGGTCTGCAAAGTGTTTCCCACAGACAGCATTTCCTCTTCCAATGTCAGCGCCTTCAACCAGGTTGTCCTTCACAACTGAAGCGGGCTCTGCTCATTTCCTCTTCAGAGAGTCCGTACCTTCCTTTCAAGCATAGCTCAGGTACCACTTTCTTCACAAGACTCTTCCTTATTCCCCTAGTTATTAGCCTTCTCTTTCTCTGGAAATGACTTTACGTATACTTTGCATTTATTTGTCTGTGTCAATATTATGATCTCCAACAGAATGTAAGCTTCTTGAGGGCAGGTATTGTTTTCTTTTGTCTTTATATCTCTAGTGCCTAGTATTGTGCCTTTCACACTTAAGATGGGCTTAATAAGTATTGGTTGAATGGAACTGATGACAGTGAAAGGGCTCTTTCTAATACCCAAAGACCCCAGTTAGAGGAACCTTGCCCTGGGGCTGTCTTCTGTGTGTGAGAAGGAGCAATAGAGCCTGGAACACCCAGATGCTCTTCCTTATAGCCTGGCCTCACCGGGACACTATTCGTTCTAGAGCGGATTCCTATTCAGAAGCAGGTTGGATTAGATACTGTCTGGGCTCCCTTTCAAATCTGGGCTTCTGACATATTGGTCTGGCCAGTTAGTCAGGCAACAAGGAATTACGAAGGACTTTGTGCCAGATACTGTGCTAAGATACAGTTCAACAGTGTGTTTCTGGGGCCTTCATCATTTACCCCTGAGAAGGTGCCTGGTGAAGTTCTCCTCTGGCTGGTGTGTGTTTATACATATGTCATGGGCAATACTGCCAGGGGAATTGGAAAACCCTTCTTCCATCTTATAGTCAGCAGGAGACAAGGAGAAGGGTGAGGCAGAGCAGGAGATACCTCCCTCTATCTCTACGAGTCTTATTCTAGTTACTGCCGTCTCTAGCCCTGCCCCTGGTGGCTGGGGTCCCTTTTCTGCCTTTCATATACCTTCACACCCAAAGAAAAAAGGGGAAATGGATCAATAGGGAGTATCTAAACAACAGCAAGGTGACACCATAGTGCACAGAGCACTGGGCCTGAAGTCGGATGAATCTTCCTGAGTTCAAATCTGGCCTCAGACACTTCCTAGCTGTGTGACCCTGGACAAATCACTTAACCTTGTTTGCCTCAGTTTCCTCATCTGTAAAATGGACTGGAGAAGGAAATGGCAAACCACCCCAGTATCTCTGCCAAGAACATCCCAAATAGGGTCATGAAGAGACGGACGGGACTGAACAACAACAAACGACAATCTTTCAACCTGGGGTTCAGCTCAGTGGGAAACAACCCGTTGGGTGTGCCACAGACTCTTCCAGGGCTCAGAGGGGTGAAGTCTGGGGAAGGATTCTGGGATAGAGGCACTTGGGCAGAGTCAGGAAAGATCATTAAGGTCATCCCTGTGGGGCTTTGAAACATTAGCTGCAGAGCAGCCCCAGGGGGCCAAGATTCCCAGGATCACATCTCTCTCCTGTCCTCTCTAAGGGGTAAGGTCTGGGTCTGAGCTAACCCTTTCAAGAGAGCTCAGCTGAGATACAAGGAGAAAGAGAAACTAGAGTGGGGATAGGGAGAGAAGGATTGGGAGCAGAGGAAGTCGGGGAAGGCCAAGCTGGGGCCAAGGAGGACGCAAAGAGGAGGTGGCTGAAAGAGAGCCGGTGAGTTGGAAAGTTGGGGTGAATGGCTTAAGGGAAAGAGATGAAGTTGAGGCAGCTGTGAGGGACGTTGTTGGCAGGCAAGGGGCAGGAAATAGGAGGAAAGAGATGGGAAAAGTGGGGAAAGGAAGAAAGGAATAGTGTGGGAATAGGAGATGAACAAGAAGGGAGGAAAAAAGCAGAGAAGAAACTAGGGTGCTCTAAGGAGAATGAGAAAGGCAGAGGAAGGAGGGAAAAGTAGGAGGGGGGTGGTACAGAGATAAGAACTATATATAGGACAAGAAGCTCAGTGGTATGGAGAAGTAAGGGGTGAAAAGGAAATGGACCAGAGCAGAAAGAGGAAGATGGGGTTTGGGAGCACAGACTGAAGTCTGTATGGGGGCAGAGAAAGAACCGTGCAGGGGCAGAGAGGAGCAGAGGAGAGTTGGGAAGAACTGGGATAGGAGCAGGAAGGGTGTGGGAACAAAGCAGGGGGCTGGGGTAGGGGAAAAGCTGGGATTGGGACAGAGGAAACTGGAGGAGATTGGGATGAAGACAGAGAGGAGGGAGACAGTGTTGGGGACCCAGGGACGGCAGTAGAGAGAAGAGGTGGCAGTTAATAAACATTTATTATGCACCTTCTATGTGCCAGGCACTGTGCTAAACGCTGGGGATAAAAGAAAGGCAAAAGAGAGTCCCTGATTGACCGACTTGGGACCAGCAGAAGAAGGGATGTGAGAAACTGGGATGGAGAGAGAGAAGAGGTGCTTGAGGATTTGAGGCAGTGGAGATAGGAACGAGAGAAAAAAGGAGCTGGGACCATAGAATAGGGCAGGGGTAGGTTCAGGGGGCTCACGGACCCTGCAGAGGCTGTACACGAGGGGGCTTCCAAAGGTGAGTAGTACCGGAGAAGGTCTCCTTGGGGAGGGAAGAGGGAGCCCGGGGCAGGGGAAGTGCCGGGGAGAGGCCGTGACTAAGCAGCAGCAGGGAGGCGGGATGCGGGCTGTCCCCATGCCCGGGGCCCTCTCGATGCGGGCACAGGAGTCTGGGCAGACCCCTCTCACCTGTAGACATCGACCCAGAGCCGAGTGCCCAGCACACACACCGCCTCGATGCGGTTCCCGTACTGCAGGCGCACAGTCCGTTCCTGCGGCATCCTCCTCGCTCTCGCTCCCGAGTATAGGGTGCTGGGTGCTGCGTCGTCCACCTGCTTCAGGTGAACAAGAGCCAGCAGCTGTCCACAGGGCCACCGCGCGCAATCTTATTCTTAGGCAGGCGTGGGGCGGGACGCCCACCACAGCTCCTGCCTCATTGGTCATCAGACCCGGCCCTGCCCCGGGGCGGGGGCGGGGGTGTGTGCTGGGGGAGAACTCGAAGAGTCCCACTAGTTGCAGCGGCTCAATTGCTCTGGCTACCTTCCATTAGGCCATGTTCGGCTTGGGGAGCAGGGCAGCTTCTCTTGGGGGAGTTCGCGTTGGAGTGGGGCTATGCATTTGCTCACACACATTCTCCACATAGCTCCACTATTTTCATCTCCCGAGCTCTCCCCTTTGTTCCTCCACTCTCTGACACCAACACACACACCTACACATCACTAATTCATTTTCATATCCGCACCCGAAACCTTCCTTCCCTTTCCCCATTATTGTTTCCTCCCCTTCCCCCAATAATCGTTCTGCAACAACAAATTTAAAAAGAACGTTTGCTGATTCAGCAATACCACTATTAAGTCTGTTTCCCAAGGTGATCCGGGAAAAAGGAAAAGAGCCTATATATTCTAAAATATTTACAGCAGCTCTCTTTGGGGTGGCAAAGAATTGGAAATCGAGGGGATGCCCATCGGCTGGGGAATTGCTGAATAAGTCACGGTACAGGATTGTGATGGAATACTACTGTGCTGAAAGAAATGATGAGCAGGTTGGTTTTAGAAAAACATTGAGAGACTGACATGAAATAATGCAGAGAAAAATAAGCAGATTCAAGAGAACTGAAACAGCAGTACTGTTTGAAAAGTAACTGAATGACTAAGCTCTTCTGAGTAATATGATCATTCACAGCAACTATGAAGGACTTATGAAGGAAGATGCTATCCACCTCCAGAGAAAGAACTGATCACTGGAAGTATGTATTGCATGGTTCTACATATATCTGTGTCAAACATCGGCCTTCTTTAATGCAGGGTTGGGAGGGAGGGAGACAAACTGGAACTCAAAAGGTAACAATAAATACTTTTAAAAAAAAGAACATTTGCTACTTTTCCACCTGCTGACCTGTAAAGGGTTATTGGAAAGGCTAGAATTAGTCATCTGTTAAGCTTGGAATCTAAAAGAATACAATGTCAGAGATGGGAGGGACCTAAGAACATAGAACATCAGAGCTGGGAGGTACTTGAGAACATGAAATGCAAGAGCTAGGAGGGAGCTTAGAACGTAGATGTCAGAGCAGAAAGGGACCTTAGATCCTAGTACGTCAGAGCTGGAATAGATCTTAGTAGACAGAATGCCGGAGCAGGAAAGGGTCTCAGAACAGAGAGCGCTAGAGAGGTGAGACATCTCAGAACATAGTATATCAGAGCTGGGAGGAATCTGGGAACACAGAATATCAGAGTCCAACGGCTCCATTTTATGCTTCCTCATAGCTAGCATTTGCAGAGCACTTTAAAGTTTGCAAAGCACTTTACATGTGTTATCTCATTTCCTCCTCAAGATAATTCTGTGGGAAGGTACTACTTATTATCTCCGTCTTACAGATGAGGAAATTGAGGTACCCAAAGGTTTAGGTGCCTTACCTAGAACCACACAGCTAATAAATGTCTGAGGCAGGCCATCTTGACTGGAAGTCCACCCAGCTGCCCCTTAATAAGAAGAGTGAGGCCTGGGGGTGGGGGAAGGGGGGGGTCAGAGTGACCTAGTTAATCAATGACAAAACAGGATCTAGAACCCCAGGGCTCCCAACTCTCACTGCAATTCCCTTTTCCTTATTAGGTGCATAGATTTAGGGCTGGAGGGAACCTTGGAGATCATATAATTCAATTCCCTTATTTCACAGATGAAGAAACTGAGGCCCAGAAAAGTGAAATTCCTTACCTAAGGTCACACAGGTGGTGATCCTCAGGGTAGGGATGCTAACCCAGGTCCACTGACTCCAAATCCAACCAACTTTCCACTCTGCCATACTGTCTCTACTTTCTATAGTGGGCTGCTTTCACTAAAGAATTAACTGTATAGACTTATAAAGGGTTAACAATGCCTGTCTCCTTATAGGCCACACTTGGTATATTTCTTTTTCTTTTTCAAGGGATGGGTAGATTCCTGGACTTATTCAATCAGAAACTATCTTGTGAGCTGCCACCCATTGGCAATCACCCTCCTCTTCTTAGGGTTAAAAAAGAAAACAATCTTTTGTTGATTTTTCTTTCATGCCACAGTTTTTTCATGACATAACACCCTTCCTCCACCCTGAATGCTTTCTTGTCACCAAAAATAAAATCAAAACAAAAACCAATTGGGCAAAATCAGCCTACACAGTGTCAATGCTGGACAATGCATCTATGTACTTTTCCTACTTACAGCTGCCTATGTTTCTAGTAAGAGAATTTCTAGTAAGCCAATTTCATAAGCTGTGGTCTGAGAACAAGATTGCTCATTTATACTTGGTATTCTCCAAACTGCTATCATCTGCTTCCTGCTTCCTAGAAAGAGGAACTGCATCTCAAAGTCTCCTAAATCAGGCTTTCTGGCAGGCCAACATCCAGCACTACCTTCTAGGCAGGATGATCTCAGGGGGACCCTGGTAGCCAGTGCAAAGCAGTGACCAGGCTAGGGGGAGACAGAGCACGGTATGAGCAGTAGTTAAGCAGGGGATGGATTTCTCAGGTCTTTCCTGAGTGCCAGGCTTGTACTCTGCATGTCTCAATCCAGACTCCCATCCCAGACTCCCCAGAGTTGGAAGGAACCTCGGAAAGCGTTTACACCAACCTGCCAGAGCCCAAACGCTGCTGGCAGAGCTCCCAGTGGAACCAGAACAAGATTGAAATGCAATTAGGAAATGTTGAACAAAATACATAAATGTACAACATAACATAGATAATGTCATTGTGTGGTCTTCTAAGTCAATATGTGGCTTATAGGGATCTGTTTTTATTTGAGTTTGACTCCCTTGCTCTAGAACATACCAGTCAAGTGGTCATTCACACTCCATTTGAAGACCTGTAGTGAAGTCTTCTAGTGATGGGGATTCCACTTTTGGCCAGTTCTGATTATTAGGATTTTTTAAATTATATTGAACCTAAATTTGCTTTGCTGCCGCTTTACCCATTGCTAATTCTGTGATCTGACTGATAACCATACAGAATCATAGAATCTGAGAGATGGAAAGATCATTTACTTTAGTCATCCACTCAACCCAGGAATTTTCTTTAAAGGATCTCTGACAGTTGGTCAACTTGTTGAGTGGTCTGTATGGAGCACCATTGAAAGGAGATTAAAATAACACTTGTCCTGGGGATGGAGGCAAAACTCTAAGACTGGGAACTCAGTGTGGAGAACAGGAGCTTGGGCAGGGAGATGAGGGCTCAGTGAGGGAAAGGGGAGCTCAGTGTGAACAACTGGGTTCAGTGAAGGGATGGGGTTCAGTTAGGGCATTGGGCTTAGTAAAAAAAGATAGGGTGCTCAGTCACAGGATAGGAGATGAAAGCTCAGTGAGGTGAATAGGGGTTCATTGGGAGATGTGGGGTCACAGTGAAGGGATGGGAGCTGAGTATGTAGATAGGGAGTTCAGCATAGGGGATTGGAGCTCAGTGAGGGGATCAGCTCATCAGAGGGTTGGGAAGTTCATATGGCGATAAGGATTCAATAAGAAAATGGGATGCTCAGGCAGACAGGTAGGGGGCATAGGGAAGAAGGGATGGGAGCTCACTGAAAATGCTGGGATTCAGTAAGGGGATTGGGAGGGTCAGAGAGGGGAATGGGGGGATCAGCGCCAGGGGTGGAGCTCAGGAATAGAGTTCTATCCTGGATTAGTCATCCTAAAGCCAGCTCTGTGATATCCTGAGGGCAAACTTGTTGTTGAAAAGGAGTGTGACAGGTGGGGACTCTGGACACTGCTGGGTGGGGAGACAGGCTGGAATGTGGGAAGAAGAATGACCTTGACTAGAGCTGCAGTCCAGCCAAGGCTTCCCAGAAACTCAGTCCGGGTCTCATGATCCTGATGGGCATGAATTCTAAAGACTTTAGTAATGGGGCAGTGATAGTGGGAGTACTGTCTGCTGATTGGTTCTAAGTGCATGTCTTTTCTCCAATTAGGAGAAGGCAGAGCTGTCTGCGCCTACGAAGCTTCCAGACTTGCTTTCTCCCTAGTACCTTACCCCAAATTGCAGAATGTTACTGCTGAAAGTGACCTTATCGATCCAGTGCTTAGTATAGTGCCTGGAACACAGTAGGTGATTAATGAATGTTTATTTGTTGATTGATTTATCTAGCCCAATTCTCTCACTTTACAGAAGAGGAAGCTGAGGCTCAGAGAAGGAAAACCAATTGCTGTAGGTGCCACACTTAGTAGGTGGCAGAAGTCCGAAGACAGTTGGCCAAGAAAGGATACGTAATTCTTGTTTCAGAGACTCTCTGATGCCACAAAGGGCATGAGTGTCCATTTGTCAAGCTTATTACCCCTACTCAGAAAATGCAGAACACTGCCATGTGTATTGTCACTAACTCCCCTCTCACCTACATAGTCTACAAAATTCAGAGAAGAAAAACTTTGTTTACAGGTCATTGAAAATAAATAGAACTCTTTTTTTTAAAAAGGGAATTGTGGCTAAGTGACTTGCCCAGGGTCACACAGCTAGTAAGTGTCAAGTGTTTGGTCTGAGGCCAGATTTGAACTCAGGTCCTCCTGACTTTAGGGCCAGTGCTCTATTCACTGCACCACCTAGCTGCCCCATAAATAGAACTCTTACCAGAACTTGTAAGGAAAAAATGCTGACTGCCTGTGAGTAACCCTTCCCCTGAGATCTTTATAGCCTCAATCATATATTCCTTTACTAGGGCTCTGCTCCTAGGAGACTATTGTCTCTGGCAAGCCACAATGCGGCTCCCAGTGCAGTCTCTAGGAATGGCTAGCATGGCTCCTTCTGCATGATGTGACATTGACTTAGCCTGTGTAGTTGTCCTACCTTTCTGGGCAAGCAGTGGTTTTGCCTGCAATGTGCCCAAACTCTCAGCAGGTGGCACTGCTAACCTCTTTTCCAGAGTTGGGATTTGGGGGAGTGGGCTACTTTTTATGCATGGCCTCTGGCTCAGTACTATGGGGCTGCAGTATTTCAGAGTTTCTCTGTTATAGAGATTCAGTATCTCCTTGGACTACAGTTAATGATGCTGATGCTGATGATGGCTGGTATATAGTGCTGAATGGTTAGACTTGGGTTCAAATCAGCTATTTCATAACTGTGTGACCTTGGACAAGTCCTTAACCTCTGCTCACTTGTTCTGTAAAATGGGCATAATAAGAGCACCTCCATTCCAAGATTGTTGTGAGGATGAAATGAGATAATTGTATAGTGCTTAGCACAGTGCTGGAGAAGGAAATGGAAAGCCATTCCAGTATCTTTGCCAAGAAAACTCCAAATGCAGCCAAGAGGAGTCAGATATGATTGAAATAACAACAACAACAAATAGCACAGAGCCTGGCATATAGTAAGAGCTATATGTATACACACATATATGTACATGTATATATGCTTGTATATATAAATGTTATATATGTAACATATCTATATAATGAGTACTATATATGTTAATTGTTACTGTTATTATTATTATTGTCTGTGTCAAATGAGAGGTTCTCTACTCTGGAACCTAGTTATCTTTTGGGCTAAAAGAGAGAGGAGAGAGGTGGGAGAAATTCAAAAGAATTGTCTCTGCTAGAGATAGCACTGGAGGGAATATGGAAGTGCTGTGATGTAATGGATGAAATGATATATTTGGAATCAAAGGTTCTGGGCTTGAATCCTACCTAGTTCTGCTACTAATCAACTGGGTCACCTTGGGAAAGTTACGTGGGAAGGCCTCAGTTTCCTCATCTGTAAAATGAGGGAGGCATGCATTGGGCCAGATGATCCACTGAGATTCCTTCCCATTCCAGGATTCTGTGATTCTCTGAGGAAGTTTGATGAGATGATCTCTGGGTTCCCTTTCAGCCTGAAACCTATGATTCTAAGTACCTGGCTTCCTACCCTATCCCAACTAACTAACAAGCAGGCTCCTGTCCATTCATTGGACAAATATTTACTAAACTCTAACGTGCAATGTCTTGTCAGTGATTAAAAAACCGGATAACATGTGGAGCTAACAGTTTAGCAGGGGAAAGGAGAGACAACATGCAGGCAATATGTGCTATGCGCCAGATGTGAGGAAAGGCATTCTGGCATTAAAGTCCTCTCACACCTTAGAAATCATGGAATCCAGCCTCCTCATTTGAAGAAGGAAGAAATTGATGTTTGGAGGCATTAAATGGCTCCAGGCTACACAGTTAGTAAGTCAGAGAAATGGATTTAAACCCTGTTCTCTTAAGATTTCAAGTTCAGGCTCTTTTCACTGCTTTAACTAAAGACCCTTCTGGGTTCCGTTGTTTCCTAGGTGACCTCTTCCTCACTAGTTTGGGTCTCTGGAGCTTACAGCTTTTTTATTTCCTTTTTAGACGAAGACAAACAGAATCAGGAAGGCAAATCTGCTTGAAAAAAATAAAAATAAAAAAATATAGGGCATCCAAACAGGAAATAGAAATGATTTTTGTATTATCCCGGGTATGGCTTTTTTCCTTAGTGTAGAGAATCAGAGTTGATACTAATTTGTTTAAAATGGTTTCTTTTACTCTTTACTTATTTAACTCTCAGTGCTTTAAACTACTCTGTAAGACTATAGATTGCAGAGCAGTGCCAACCTGCATCCATAGAGGGAATTTCCTCACAAGGAAGTTCCTCGTACTAGTGACACACTGGAGAGAGCACCCATTGTTAAATTTCCATTGTGAACATTTACACTTCAGAATTAGGTAGAATCAAGGGCTTGGATGAATTGTTTTGTTGATTGTCCAGACTTGAGAAAGTGTTAATAGTGCAGGTTAAATTTTAAAATGCGTGATACTTTTTTTGGGGGGGTAGAGAGCCTGGTTGTTAAATGTTTACCACCACACCCCTTGAATGACATTGTTTGAGCTCGGAGAGAGTACAGCAGAAGGCTCAGGGAATGAGGTTATTACAAGATTGGATTGTAAATGAATGTGATCTAGTGATTGTAAACTAATAATAATATATTTCTAAACTAATTGTAATTGTAAAGTAATAATAATAATAGCTGGCATTTTGATAGTGGCTCTTTAAGGTTTTCAAAGTGCTTTGTATTTGATGAGGTAGATAGAGTATTCCAGGCAGATGGGGCAGGCAGTATGCAGGATGTGACCAGCCATAGACTGTGCATAGATGCTTCCCACTGTGAACCTATCTGTGTGCTTTCACTAAGCACCACCCAACTACCTGACATTCCAGAATAGTTCTTCCCCATTTCCTGTTCCCCTTGCTTATCTGTATGACAGACACCTCTAGACTACCTGATATTCCAGGCATTCAGAGCCGTGCTTGCCCCTCCTCCCCTTCTCCTACTCCCTTTCCCCTTGTCCCATCAAACTGTTATTTAGACCGGACACCTAACTTGGCTAACTGCTCTGTTTCTGGAGCAGGGCTTGCTGGGTCTGTCACTCCAATAAATGCCTTTATCCTGGAGACAGTCTGAGCAAATTCTTCTCAGGACAGACCTTGCAACTTACACATCTATTTGTTGTCATTCTGATGCACTCCAACATTTTGGTGTGCCCATGAACCCTAACATATTCATTATCTCATTTTGGCCTCATGACACACCTGCTTATTCCAATAAGATCATAAATTCCTATTTTTATATCTATGTATTTATCTAATAATTTGTATTGTTACGGTGTGTTTCCTCAGCAGGAGTTCCCTTCATCAATGAAATCACAGGTCTAGTTTTCTGTTACCCCACCTCCCTGTCCTCACTATATATATACTAATCCATCAATGACTAAGCCTATGCTAAGCAAATCCAAAATCCAAGAATCCTTGCCTTTGAAGAATTTACATTCTACTCTGTCTCTCTTTCTCTCTGGTGGGTGTTGGGGGGGGCAGCAGGTAATAAAACATTTTCAAAGAGAAGCAATCGTAACATCTATCCAAAATGATCTCGTGGGAGTGGAGGAGGGCTAATTACTAGAAGAATCAGCAGAGGTCTTAAATGGAACTAGAAATTTGAAGAGTAGGTGGCGAGGAAGAAGAATAAGAACAAGATGCTGTTGGATTGCTTAGGAAAAAGAATTGGACTCAGGAGATCAAATCTTAGACTTAAAGTCTCTCTTCCAATAAGGTGTCACCCCTATATAGGTAGAATATATGTGGCTGGGCTGTGTAATAGAAAATATGCCTCAGCTCACAAGTAGTGTGCATAGATATAACCTAGGACCTGGCCCAACCCCTCTCAAAGATTGTTGCCTTTGTGAAAAGAGGTTCATGAGATCAATTGTTTAGTTTTGGGGGGAGCAGCCAGGATTCAGGACTTCATGGCTAGGTGGTCTCTCCTACATTCTACTATTTCTAAAGGGAGGGAGGGAGATTAGGCTAGAATCATATCTATTTATTACACCTTAAAAATCTAGCAATACAGTAAGGGGTTCAGAATAAATAGCAGTTTCCCTGATTGCTCTCAAGGAAAGAGTAACACTTAGTATATAATTGCCAGCTTAGCTCCCTCCCACCAAATACTGGTTACCCAAAAGAGCACCATGAATGGCTAGTAAACCTCTTTGTCAAAGTAAGCAGTAGAAAGATAATGGAGATGAATACAAATGAGGGGAGGCAGTAGAATGTGCCAGAGCAAGTGAACTTTTTGATTTGGGAGAAAGATAAAAAACTCAGCTCAACCAAGGAGAGAATGATCTTATCATTCGGGGTGTATGGTGGTGCTTTCCACCATATTTAGCAGCCTCTAGGGTCATTACCACTGGAAGTCAGGCCCATAAAGGAGGGCAGCTTACATACATATCTACAGTTTGGGGAAGATCTTTAGATAGCTATTAAAAAGTCTGCACTTGTCTCACACCCCTCTCTCTCAAATTCTTCTACCCCTTTAAAGTCACATCTTCCTCATATGCTCAGATGTCTCTCAGCTGATCAGAGGTCACATCCCCTTGCATGTAAACAGCATTACAGGACAGTTCTTAAGGGAAACTGTCCCAGGCTTAGGTGGGAAGTGGGGCTACCCATATATTATATCTATATATAGCAAGTGCTTAAAGAACCATATTGAGCTGAGCTCAGTTGAACCACAAAGATAACCTAATCATTAGGCTACCAATAACATCATTAAAAAAAGGAAACAACATATGCTGGACCAAAATTGTTTATCATTATTCTGGAGGATGCCTTCTACAGAGTTCAACTGCAAGAATTGCCTGGGTGCTTTTGTTTGTAGACGACATTTTGTTGATTGCATAGAGCCTCCTCAGTGAGATCTATAGATGCTCCAAAGAGAGTGCCCCAACACTCCAGACAGTCACTGGCCTCCTTGCTGTTCCATCTTTCAGCTCAAGCTCTTGGCATGTTCTCTACCTGTCCTGCTTGCCCTGAATGCTCTCCCTCCTCCTCATCTCCTACTGGCTTCTCTGGCTTCCTTTAAGCAAAGGAACTAAAATCTCACCTTCTACAGGAAGTCGTTCCCAACCTTTCCTAATTCTAGTGCCTTCTCTCTTTCAGTTATTTCTTAGTTATCCTGTATATAGTTTATTTTGACATGTTTGTTTGCTTGTTGTCACCTCCATTAGATTGTAAACTCCTTGGGGAAAAAGGACTCTCTTTTGCTTCTTTTTTCTGTATCCTCAGCACTTAGCACAATGCTTAGCACATAGTAGGTGCTTAATAAATGCTTATTGACTGACATACAGTTGATGACATACAGTTGGATGGATGGTCCGTTGACCTAGTCTTTCAGTGCTTGTCTGGCCATGGCAGACAACAGGTTGAGCCAGAAATGAATAGGAGGAGGGGCTAGGGTTAGGTCATTTTGGGGAAGCTTCCACAACATCTTTAGTGACTCCAAGCTGCTTCTCAATACGGAAGGTCATCTTTGGAACACCTGTATTCTGCAGGTAATGGCTAAGAATCATGGAATGCCAGGATCTCAAGAGAATCAAAACTGCAGATGGCAATGGTAATTATCAAAAGGTAATGCTGAGATGTGAGAGAAATGATTATTAATAACCAATATCTTGGGCGAAGATTCAGAACTCTCCCCCTCTTCCAAATTCCTGACTTTAGAAAGTTCTATCTCTTGAAGGACATTACTGATAATGAGATTGAATTAATTCTCCTAGTTTTGGTCAGACCCCACCCAACTTTACAGGGAATTTAATATAAGTTGGGGAAGCCCATTGTATTCTACTCTAGTTTGGGTGACCCTGGGCTAGTCACTAGCCAGTTATCTGAATGTATGTAAGAGATTAACTTGATAAACCTTACTAATTGAGGAAAGGATTCATTATTGAGCAAACGTCCATGGGAAAATTGGTTGTGGAGGGAAGATGGTTTCTTTCAGTTCAACTAATGGAAGCAATGATTGGGGACAAATTAGCTATATCCGGACTTTAATTAAAAACAACTCCTGTCCAATTAAAACATCATTAAAAGAAAAATTACAAACTGTTAGAAATATTTGTGGCAAATAAAAAGGAGAAAAATTTGACATTTAAAATACATATAGAACTGTTGAAAAGACACGACAATAATCCCTTGTCCACAACAGATAAGCAGCCAAAAGATATAAATAGACAATTTCATTTTTAGTTTTATAGATTTTATTTTTCCCTAATTATATGTAAAGACAAGTTTTAGCATTCATTTTTACAAGATTTTGAGTTAGCTCAGTGTAAGGGATGTTGGGGAGGCCACTGTTGTTATCAGTTGGCTTAGATGGTCCTTGAATTCTTGTCCAATGAGGAGGTTCTGGGATTCTTTGGTTCTAAGAATCTTTGAGCTCCTAATTTAAAATTAAGACTAGCAAAATTCCCTTCAGGGTTAGGCTGGACCAATGCAGCGACCACAAGGTGGCGGCACATCCCTATAGTGCAGGCAAAGGACACTCCAGGTAGCTATTTCTGCCGTCCTCGTCAGCAGGATAGTGGACTCTTTCTACCTGGGCTTTGTGTTCCTGATTAGCCTTCAGCATCCCCTCAGCCTCTGGTCCCACCTTCCCCACTATCTGCATCATGGGTAGGGTTCCAGGTGGAAGTATGTGGGGTTCTTATGTTTCAGCTTTGAGCCTCAGAATTTCACTGAATCACACAGATCTTTCCCAAGGGGCTCCCAATGATGAAGGTTTTTTTGGGGTGTATCCTTTTGCCTGTGTATCCTGCCCCCCCCAAACTAGATGCTTCTTGAGGGTAGGAACCAATTTCTGACATCAGAACAGGGGTTCTCTGAGGGCAAGGACTATGTTTCCTGTCTCGGATTGAGGGATACCTGAGGGCAAGAAGTGTTCATTCCAGCAATGCTGAAAAGGTGAAATTGACAGGTCTCAGCTACAGAATTAGAGCATTTGTAGGGATGAGCTGGGCAGCACTTATTCCCCTCCCTTATCATCTTTGCTGGTCCTCCAGGTGCTGTGTTTTACTACTGTGGGGAAGTGGAAGGGCCTTGGATCTGGCATCAGAGGACCTGAGTTCAAATCCTGTCATCGCTACTTACTTCATGTGTGACCTAGGGCAGGGTAGGTAACCTCCCTGGGCTCAGTTTCCACATCTGTAAAAAAGAGTTGGACTAGACATCCTAACCTGGGCGACTTCCTGAGGGTAGGGATTATGCTTCCCCTCTCAGACTTGGACCTCACTGAGGACAGGGAATGCTTATCCTTCCAAGCAAGGAACTGAGGGGTCCACTTTATTTATAGAGAATGCCTGGTTTCTGGGAAATGTCATTCCCTCAGCCTCCAGCCAGTGGCACTACCGACCCAGGTCCCTGGGCTAAACAAACGATGCCTGTCTTTCCTCCTCATTCCTTGCCACCAATTCCATGTGCCTCCAAGGAGGGAAGCTTTCTCCTTTACAGGAAGCTTCCTCCCTCTGGCCGTGGCCTGGGTATATTGACATGCAGGCTATGGAAGATTCTTTACTTGGCTGAGGGAGTAGAGTAGGAAGTGGGGGGACTGAGCAAAGAAGCCAAAAGCCAGATCCACAGTCACACTGTCAGAGACCCTCCGAGCTGGAAGGGGCCTTAGAGATCATCTGGTTCAACCCACAGCTGGACAGGAACCCTCTGTATGATGTGCCTGATGAAGGTGATCCAAGCTTTGTCTGAGACCTCCAGTGACAGGGAGCCCACTCCCCTCCACGGCAGCCCATTCATTCAGTGTTGGCAAGACACCTCGATTTTTAGAAAAGGCTTAATTTGCCTCTAGGACCTTCTTTTACTTTGTGCCATCTGACATTATGGAAAAAATGGAATTCTTCCTCCATGTGATGGCCCTTCAGGTCGCTCCAGGGTATCCCTGAGTTCTCTTTTCTCCAGGATAAACAATCCCAGTTCTTTTAACTGATCTTTATATGCTATTGACCATTGCTGTCGAGGCCCCTGGAATGCTGCTTAAGAAACAACATGGCAGCCTGGCATTGGGGTCTGGCCACAATTCTCAAGGAGCTTACAGCTCCATTGGCCTGTCACCTACAGCTTTCCCAGAATGCAGACATTGGGATGTGTGTCCATGTCTCACTCTTTGGAATTGTGGTATAGTAGAGAGAGCCCAGGGATGGGGTGTAGGAGGCCAGGATTCTAGGGTCTGCTCAGTCACTGCCTGGCTATGGGATCTTAGGTAAGTGATTTTCTGTCTCGGACCTCAATTCCCTCCTCTGAAAAATGGCATGACATTCTCTGTCCTGAAGTCCTTCCCAGTTCTGATATTCTTTGTCCTCAGGTCCCATCCAGGTCTGAATTCTATATTCTAAGGTCCTTTCCAGGGCAGTGGGTGGAGTGCTGGGCCTAGAGTCAGGAAGACCTGAGTCAATTCTGCCTCACACACTTATTAGCCATGTGATCCTGGACAAGTCACTTTACTTCTGTTTGCCTTAGCTTCCTCATCTGTAAAATGGGGATAATAATAGCATCTACCTTACATGGTTGTTGTGAAGATCAGATGAGGTAGTAATTGTAAAAGTATTAAGTGTGATGCCTGGCATACAGTAGGTGCCATATAAATGCTATTATCATTATTTTATGTTCTAAGGGCCCTTCCAGCTCTGACAGTCTATGTTAACAATAATAATAGCTAGCGTTTAATGATTTGAGAAACACTTTACAATTAGCATTTCATTTTATCCTCACAACAACCCTGCAAGGTGGGTGCTCTTATTATTTCTGTTTTACAGACTAGGAAACTGAGGTATGCAGCAATTAAGTGAGTTGCTCAGGGTCACACAGCTAGTAAGTATCTAAAGCCAGATTTCTATGGTTTCTTTGAGCTTTGACATTCTATGTTATAATATTTTGCTCTTTTAAGACAGTTGAGCCTGCCTACTAGATGGGGTTTATTTCAGTGGCCAAATGGAGCTTTGCACATCTGTGTGACCACTGTGGAGAGAGCAGCCACATGTATTATTCAGGTAAAAATGACCTTTGGGAGGAGGGTGCCATTGTGCACAGAGTCCTGGGTCATGAGGCTTGGGTTCAAATCTAGCCTCAGAAACTTACTAGTTGGTAAGACCATGGCAAATCACAGCCTCTTAGGGTGTTTGTTTCCTAATCTCTAAAATGGAGACCAATCATACTCACTCTACCTACCTCACAAGGTTGTTGTGAGTAAAGTGCTTTGTAATCCATAAAGTACTATAGAAATGTGAGCTACCAGTCTTATTATCAAGGGCCACTAGGTGGTGCAGAGCCTGGAGTCAGGAAGACTCATCTTCCTGAGTTCAAATCTGGATTCAGACAATTGCTAGCTGGGTGACCCTGGACAAGTCACTTTACCTTATTTGCCTTAGTTTCTTCATCTGTAAAATGAGCCAGAGAAGAAAATGACAAACCACTCCAGTATCTCTGCCAAGAAAACCCCAAATGTAGTCAGGAAGAGTTGTACATGACTGAAAAAAGACTGAACAACAATAGTATTATTATTGTTTATTATGTCCTATGGTGGAAAAGAAAGCTCACTTCAGAAGACTTGAATTCAAATTCTGGCTGTGCTACTTCCCAGTGACTTTAACTCTCATGGTCTCAGTTTCCTCATGTGTAAAATAGACTAAATGACTTCTCAGGTCCATTGCGGCTCTAAATCTATAACTCAACGAGCCTAATGCATGATGGGAGATGAAGGCTGAGTATTCACTGTGTATCACTGTGCTGCACACTCTTCTTCCACATAGGAGACATGCGCTTCTGACCTACCATCTCTAGGAGTCTCCTCCGAGTTGTTTTCTCAACACTGGGGATGGGCTGCACTGAATATTCTCTCTCCATGGATCTCCCTTGTGATTAGTGGCACACTTTTGTGACTCAGCTGTCAGGGGATGAGACTATTACTTGTGGCCAGGGAACAGAGCATCTTTCATGCAAAGGTTACCAACCCTGTAGAACCGAAACCCACACCCTTGGTCTCATCAACACTGGGGTCGAACCACTGACCTAACCAGCCCAGATAGTATATATACACAAATAGACATGCACACACATACACACACATCCATTCATACACATGCCCATCCACTCATACAAAGTCACAGAGACACTTACATACTACTGCACTCACAAACTTACATACAATCATTTACATATGTGTATGTACCTGCCCACACGTCATTTCATAGGATTCAGGACTGGAAGTGACTTTAGAGATGATTTAACTTAACCCTGTCATTTAATAGGTGAGGAAACTTGGGCCCACAGAGGGGCAGTGAGGTGTATTATGAGACCCAAATTCAAATCCTGCCTCTGACTAGAGAAAGCTAGGTGGATAGAGTGTTAGGCATAAGTCGGGAAGACAAGAGTTCAAATCCTGCCTTAGGAACTTACAAGCTATGTGTCCCTGGGCAAGTCACTTAACTTCTGCCTCAGTTTTCCTCAGTTGTAAAATGGAGATAATAACAGCATCACCCTCTTGAAAATCAAATGAGATAATATTTGTAAAGTGCTTAGCACAGTGCCTGGCACATAGAAGGTCCTTCTTTCCTGGTGAATCAAATCAAATTAACTTCTTGGTGCTCCTGTCAGCTCTCAAAGGCTACAGGTTGCAATGAAGGTATCAACTTTCAGTGGTCAGAGGCCTTGAGTTCAAATCCTGACTCTGCCACTCATTTCCTGTGTGACTTTGGGCAGACCCATTAATCTCATTGGCCGCAGTTGCCTTACCTATAAAGCGAAATGGTTGGACTCAACCTTTATCCATCCCCATATTCCTTAGTTTTCAGTAACCATTCCCATTGCTTCTATTTAATAGGAAAGGAAATAAATTCTGGGGTTTATCATGCATGTGCACATAAGAAATGAAATAAATTAATGATTTTTTTTAACGAAGGAAACTTAATTTGGTAGACAATTTTTAGTGTCATAGTTATTAGATATTTATCAGAACATAGTCAAATTCTCTTTCTTGTCAACCAACAGTTTCATTTATAGTATAGTTTTTTGAAAGAGATCCCCACAGATCATATGTAGCCTAAGATTGTTTCTTGCTCTGAATTTGATTGGGAGCAGAAATGAGAATCTGGATTCACAGAGATTAATTGTTATAAACAGAATTAAAGCCTTGTGAGGATGTTTCTCTCTCTCTCTCTCTCTCTCTCTGTCTCCCCCCCTCTTCTGTTTGTCTCTGCCTCTGGGTGTCTGTCTCTTTCTCTCTCTCTGTCTCTCTCCCCCTCTTTCCTCTTTCTTTTTATCTCTGTCTCTTTCTCTCCCCTCCTCTCTCTCTCTCCTCTCTTTCTCTGTCTCTGTCTCCTCTCTCTCTCTTTGTTTCTCTTTCTGTCTCTCTCCCTCTCTCTCTCTTCTCATATATACACACACCTATAATGCACAAATATAGAGAGGATATATATACACACACATACATGTGTAATGTATGTACATGTGTATATAGACACAGAGGCAGCTAAAAGGCTCAGAGTATACAGCACTGGTCCTGGAGTCAGAAAGACTGAAGTTCAAATCCAGCCTCAGATACTTACTAGCTGTGTGATCCTGGGCAAGTTACTTAATCACTGATGGCCTTGGAGACACCTACATGACTCAGTGGAGAGAACCTTGGCCCTGGAGTCAGAAAGACCTAAGTTCAAATCCAGCCTCAGATACTTAATAGCTATGTGACTCTGGGAAAGTCACTTAACCTCTGCTTGCTTTAATCCAATGGACAAAGAAACAGCAAACTACTATAGTATCTTTGCCAAGAAAACTCCATGAACAGTATAGGCATGATATGGTCCATGAGTCACAAAGAATCAGACACAACTGAAAAATAATATATAGACACATGCATTAAAAAGCATACAAAAAGTATATATATAAAACATACAAAAACACATATACATACATATATATATGTATATATATATATACATGTAGACATATACATACATACAAACTTTTTTTTTTTACTGGACTTGTGATTTCATGAGAATGAGGAATTCCCCCTCTCCCAACATAGATGGTGACCACTTCAAGCAGTTTCCAGTCTTGGAGAGTTGCTGGGGGCACTGAATGATCAAATAGTTTGCCCAGGGTCACACAGCCAGCACCTTGTGCAGTCAGGACTTGGGCAGCCAGGTCCTCCTAGCACTGATGCTGGATAGCCATTCGTTTTGCCATATTCTTCTGCCTCTCTAATGGTATCTCCTGGATTTAAAGCATTTATCACTTTTCACAACTTGACCTGACTCCAACAAAATTTCCAGCTTATATTACTCCCTTCCACATTTACTACCATTCAGCAAAACTGTTCCTTGTGGTTGTGGTATATGAATGGAATGGAATACTACTGTGCTATAAGAAATGATGAGCAGGCAGACTTCAGAAAAACCTGGAAAGACTTGTATGGACTGATACTGAGTGAAGTGAGCAGAACCAGGAGAACGTCGTACACAGTAACAGCCACGTTGTGCAGTGACTAATATTGATAGACTTAGCCCTTCTCAGCAATGCAAGGATCTAAGACATCTCCAAAGGTCTCATGATGGAAAATGCTATCCACATCCAAAGAAAGTACTGTGGAGTTTGAATGCAGATCGAAGCATACTATTTGCTATTTTTTTCTTCTGCTTTGTTTTGTTTCCTCTTTCTTGCGGCTCCCCTATTGGTTCTAATTCTTTGTTACAACATCACTAATGTGAAAATATGTTTACTAGGAAGGTATATGTATAGCCTATATCAGATTGCGTGCCATCTTGGGGAGGGAGGTGGGGAGGGAGGGGGAGAAAAATTTAAAACTCAAAATCTTATGGAAATGATTATTGATAAATTAAAATAAAGTAATACAAAATGAAAAAAACCCCTGTTCTTTGTGCATGGTCACCACCCTCCCTTCCCTCCCTTCTCTGTGATCACTACCTTGTCATGGTGGAAGGGCTTGTGTAGCTCAATGGAACTCTGAGCTATGCCATGCAGGGTTACCCAAGATGATAGGGCATAGTGGAGAGTTCTGACAAAAGGTGATGCATCGGATAAGGAAATGGCAAACCACTCCAGTATCTTTGCCAAAAAACCCCCATGGACAGTATTTAAAAGATAAAAGAGCTGACACTGGAAGATGAGCCCCTCAGGATGGAAGGTGTCCAATACGCTACTAGGGGACAGCAGAGGACGACCACAAGGAGCACCAGTAGTAATGAAGTGACTGGGCCAAACCCAAAAGGAATCTCAACTGTGGATGCATCTGGTGGCGAAAGGACAGTCTGATGCTAGAAAGATCAACAATGCATAGAATGTAATGAAATGTAAGATTTATGAACCAAGGCAAGCTGGGTGTGGTCCAACAAAGATGGAAAGATTAAACAACAACATCTTGGGCATCAGTGAACATAAATGGACAGGAATGGGTGGATTTTATTCAGATGATCACTACATATAGCAGTGTGGGAAAGAATCCCTCAGAAGAAATGGAGTAGCCCTCATAGGCAATCAAAAAAGCAGTACTTGGGGGACAGAAAAATTGTTAATCATGACAGAAATTGTTAATATCAATTGTAATATTGCCTACCATTCTTTTTAAGTGATCCTAGTGACATCAGAATTTCAGCAATGCCCTTGCATGCCTACTCTTAAAATATTTACTGTTGATTAGGTTGAGCTGAATCGCACCCTAATTTCTCCCCCCAACCCCCCCCATGAGATTTTACCCTAGAAGAACCTAGCTTGAGCTGGATCTCAGCTTCTAATGTCTTTGCCCCCTTCCACTGCGATTCGTAGCACAGAAGGGCAAAACAGCCAGAATGAAGTGGTTTTACTTGCTTGGATTGCCGAGGATGGCTGGCATCACATGACCGGGCCTCCCTACCTGATGTGACTTCTCCTAAAAGTTTAAGAACCTTTTTCTGTGAGGCTGCTGGTGGGGCATCTCCCAGGGTGGCAGACTTGCTACCCTGTCATCTCAATTAAAGATTGTTATTCTTCCACTCAAGAGTTTGATTTATTTCAGGACTTGACAGGGATATAATCTCAAAAAATGACTGAATGGCATCTATTAAATCCAAGGCAAACCATTCAACATAGAAGTAATACAAGTCTATGTTCCAACCACTGATGCTGAAGGGGCCAAAGCTGATAAGAAAAGTCGAACCCCACAGAATGGACACTTTCGAATTGTGGGGCTGGAGAAGACCACAGTGGTCTGCTGGTGAAGGGAAGGAATCTTTAGGGAGACAAGAAAGAGTCAGGGGCAAAGGTGGGGAACCTGCAGCCTCGAGGCCACATGTGGACCTCTAGATCCTCAAGTGCCACCCTTTGGATTCAGTCAAAGGTCTGGGGACAGGGAAATAGGTGCGGCTGCCTCCCTCTCTTCCTTCGGTCTATTCAAACAAAAGCAGACAGAAACTCCCCAGACAGAAACTCCCCCTTGTTACACCCCCTGTGAAGCCTTGGCTTCCAGGCCAGCTCTCTGGACGCTCTTCACCTGGCCTTTAGGGGAAATGCCATCAGAGTCCAGGCTCTTCATTGAAAGTGTAAAAGCCTCTTAAGGACCTCCTCCTGGAGCCTGGCCTGGCCTCTGTTGGCTTAGGACAACTGCCTCACTCCCCATTGCACAGGGGAGGTTCTCCAAGCAGCCTTTCACAGCTGTTGTTCAAACAATCCTCAAAGAACAAAACCCAACCCGCCTATTCTGGGAAGTTTTCCTGGACTAAATGGTGGAGGCAGAGTGTGTCCTCCCAAGGCCTGCCCTGTCTAAATGTGTGACTTCGATCCAGCAGTCACTCACTCACTCTCTTCTTCCTGTGTTTAGTATCAATATGTCATAGAACCATAGAATGTCAGAGCTGAGATGCACTTTAGAACCTAGGATATCAAAGCTGAGAGGAGATCCTGGAGCAGAGATGTCAGAGCTGGGAGAGGTCTTAGAACACAGGATGTCAGAGCTGGAAGGGCCCTTAGAACACCGGATGTCAGGGCTAGGAGGATCCTTAGAACTCAGGATGTCAGAGCTGGGAGGGCCCTTAGAACACTGGATGTCAGTGCTAGAAGGATCTTTAGAGCACAGGGTGTCAGAGCTGGGAGGGCCCTTAGAACCCAGGATGTCAGAGCTGGGAGGGCCCTTAGAACACAGAATGTCAGAGCTGGGAGGAGCCTTACAACATAGGATGTCAGAGCTGGGAGGGCCCTTAGAACACATAATGTCAGAGCTGGAAGAGGTCTTAGAACATAGATGTCAGAGCTAAAGAGAGTCCTACTCTATATTCCTTATATTTGAAGAAATAGGCTCAGATGGGGAAATGTTCTAGTCAACACATTGATTCAGTGAGAGCGCTGGGAGGACCTATGTTTTCTGATTTTTTGTACTATTCTTTCCAGATTCTGTTTGGATTTTATGATGATGACTGACTGGAGACAAAGTGACCGTGATCAAAGGTGTCTATTCCTTGGGTCAAGTTCATTATTTCACTGGCCTCTTCCTCTGAGGTAGAGCTATTCAAACCTCAGCCCTTTCTAAGATATGTGGAATACTTCCTTTAAGCCCTGAAAGATTCTTCCTTTGCGATTCAGTGTCTGTGTTTTTGTCCCTTCAGCCCTTTAGCCCAGCTTCAATCTGACTGGGGCACAGTATTACCTTAGTCTATACTGTAACATGCCCAGAGGGTGTGGTAGCTTCCCTCTGAGGTTCCCTCCAATTTACCCCATATATATGTCTTGTATTTGTACAGTTGTTTGCATTTGTTTCCCCCGTTAGACTGTAAGCTCCTTGAGGGCAGAGACCACATTTTTGCCTTTCTTTGTGTCTGCACTTAGTGCCTGGCTAACCCAGCAAATGTTTAATAAATGCTTTCTGATAGCATTTCACAATTTCTTTGGTTCTCTGGATTTCTTTACATTTTTTCCTCAGTAAATCCTCCCTCCTCTCATTGGAGATTGATGATATTGTTCAGGGTGGCTGGGGATAGTCAGTCACCTAGAAGGACCTAGCAGCTGGAGACAACTAATCTTAACCATCAGAACTCTGGAAGCTGGGGGTTGCTTGTTTTCTCAGGCACTTCTCCTGCCATTCCTTAAGTTCAAGGTTCTAAGATGACGTTGTTCTTCAAAGAAGAGAGGTGGGTGTGTCCTGCGGGAAAGTTCTCAAAACCTCATGATCTCCGTTCATTTAGAGCTGGAAGAGACTGTAGAGGTCATGTAGCCCATCTACCTCCATTTTACAGGTAACGAAGTACTGAACTCCATGTGCTGAACTCCATTTTGTTTTCTGACCTTCACCTTGTATGCCCTTCTTCACGGAAGTAGGAGTTCCCGCCTTAGGAATTCCCACCAAGAAAGATACCCGCCCCAATCTTATTCCATGATCCTTATATGGTCCCAAAGGCAGGATTAACCAATTGCTTGTTTGGCTTCTGTAACTTCCCGCTTACACAACCCCCCTGACGGTTCCTCTGTGGCCTCTGCCTTTATAAACTCAAGCTCTGCCCCTGATCGGGTTGCTTGATTTGGGTGTGCATACCTCTTGCAGCTGCGCACTAATAAATCCACATTTCAAATTATGTCTGGGTCTCACTCGCTGATTTCTCTGTACAACAGTAAGGCTCAGAGGGGTTAAGCAACTCACCCAAGGTCACACAGGAAAGGTAGCAGAAGCAGGTATGGATACCTCCATTCTTCCTCTTCTTTTGCAGTGGTCGTCTCCCTTGCCTGAAATGTTCAACCCTGTTGTCCCTGCCATGTTATTTCCCTTGACATTCTGCAAGACTCTGATCCAAGGTCACCTTTTGCAAGAGGTCCTTCCCAGTCCCCTCCAGCTGCTAGTGCCTGCCCCCTGGAGAGTAACTTATCTACTTATTTCATCCACTCTGTGTGTATATTTATATTCTCTGCTACTATATGTTCTGCATATATACTCTGTATGTATCTTATATGTACATAGTTATTTGCCTGTGGTCTTCTCCATTAGAATGTAAGCTCCCCGAGGGTAGGGGCTGTTTTTGTCTTTCCTTTTATCTCCAGTGCTTAGCATAGGGTAAGTGCTTAATAAATGATAGTTGACTGACTGAAGGGCTTCTCCTCCCTTTTGTGCTTAATAAATGATTGTTGACTGACAGATGGGCTCCTCCTGCCTTTGTGATGGCTTGGAAAGATGGGATCATTATCACTGTCTTCAGTTTTATACTTTTATCATAGATTATAAGGAGCTCTGAGCTTTGAGGCAGGAGATACATGGGTTTAGATCCCATATCTGATACTGACTAGCTGGGAGGCCTTGGAGAAGTCACTGAACCTCTTGAAGTCTTGGCTTCCCTGTCTGTGAAATGGGGGTGACTCTGCCTATCTCACATAGTTGTAATGATGAAAGTATTTTGTATACCTTAAAGTGTTATTTTTGTTGACACTGTTGTTGTCATGGTCATCACTGTCATAATTGTCACAGTAATTATCATTCCCCAAAAACATTAACCTAATTGCACCAGGCTTTACCCTATGCATGGTGGAAAGAGCATTGAACTAGGAAACATTGTCAGAGTTAGGTCTCAAACTCAGGACTTGTGATTCAAGAGGCTTCCTTTCTTTGGGTCTCAGTCACTTTTTATGTAGATGTTTGGGGTGTTCAGGGAGGATTAGCACCTCTGGTGGAAGGGTTTGGTGAGCCCTTTTCAGGGCTACCCATCCACCTTTGGCATCTACCTGTCACCCAACTCTTACCTGTGACTCCAGAAAGCTGTAGCATGTGCAGTGGCCACACCCTGGTAAACCGTCTGGGCAGACGGGCTAAACCAGGCTGAGGGTAACTGATGGCTCACAAATCCTTTGGTGAGTTAGGGGGTGTCTACCCCAAGCATGTGAAGACTTACCTGGCAGAATGGACAGATGAGAACAATTTGTTCCAACAACCACGAAGGTGGCTGAAGCAAGTGCTGGGGAGCGCTTAGAGCTTGGTTGGGCATCAAAGACGCCAAGGTCATCTTGACTTTTGTCCTGCCAATGGACCTCCATGAATCAGGAAGAGAGTGAGGCTGACAACTTTGGGCAGCTCTGCCTCACTTAAATCCAATTTACCCACAAGTCAAGACATCACCCTGTGATGTCATTGATCTTTTTTGAAAATGAAGGACAAAATACAACAGTCACCTTTTATGTAACTGGAGAGCTTTGGGGGAGGTGATTTCAAGCCTCCCACCTAATCCTGAAAACTGACATTCTGTATCCTAAGGCCCCTTCTGGGTATACTATTCTATTTCCCAAGGCCCCTTCTAGCTCTAATATTCTGTGTTCTAAGGAGGGACAATTCTAACATTCTATGTTCTAAGATTTCTTCGAGTTCTATCATCTTATGTTCCAAGGCCCTTTCTAGCTTTAAGATTTTATGTTCTAAGACACCTTCCAGCTTTAATATTCTATGTATCGAGGCCCCTTTTAACTCTAATATTCTATATCCTGAGGTGGGAATGACTGATAATCTATAATCTAAGATTTCTTCTAGTTCTAACATTCTGTTTCAAGACATCTTCCAGCTCTAACATGCTGTGTTCTAAGCTCCTTCCAGCTCTGATGTTCTTTGTTCTAAAGTTCCTTCCAGGTTCAACATGTTATATTCTAAGGCTCCTTCTAGCTCTAATGTTGTTTATTGGAGAAGCATTGGCGATAAAATAGTTAGCATTCTAACTACCTTCTAAGTAATTGGCCCTGGATTTAATTTCCAGCTAACACATATTATGTTTTGAGAGGCAGCAATGGTGTCTTTCAATAGTGGATAGATTGCTGAAGTAATAGGAAAATCTGGGTTCAAATCCTGCCTCAGACTTTTATTAGCTGCATGACCTCTAGAAAGTCACCTGACCCATTTTGCCTCAGTTTCCTAATCTATAAAATGAGAAGATTGAACTAAAAAGCCTCTAAGGTCAAGTCTAACTCAAAATCGGATCTGATGACTCCTCTTTCTTTGACATTTTGTATTCTAGAGTTCTTCCTAGCCCCAACATTCTCTGTTCTAGGGTCCCTCCCAACTCCACTATTCTGTGTTCTAAGGTCTTCCCAGACCTGACATTAAATGACTCAGTTTATCTATTCTGTTCTAGTCTGGTATATAGACCTTGTCATTCATTCATAAACATTAAATGCCTATTATATGTAAAGTATAATGTTAAGCTCTGGGTATACAATATCTGTGGGCTAGGATACTGGTGGAACTGGGAGGTGTGAGTTAACCCCCCTTCCCTTTCCCTTCCAACTTGTATAATATCATCAGGGACTTTTTGAATTCAGGATTTAATAAACTCTGTAAATGTGCTATGTAAATCCATTCCTCTCCTTCCCTTTCCTTCCCCTTCTCCTTCCCTTCCTCTTCTCTTCCTCTTCCTCTTCCCTTCCCTTCCCTTCTCCTTTTCCTTCCCTTCCTCTTCCATTCTCCTTCCTCTTCCTTTCCCTTCTTCTTCCCTTCCTTTCCCCTGCCCCTTCCACTTCCCTTTCCTATTCTTTCTCCCCTTCCCTTTTCCTTCCCTTCCCCTTTCCATAATGATGCAGGTAGGTGGCTATCCATAGAAGAAGATGCTGCTGCTATCTGTGGGTTTATGCTCTGAGATGGAATTTCAGGGGTGGGTGAACCACCATCCATCACCTATATTCTCTTGTAGACCTTGGTGAGCACCATGCTGAAAACATTGACCCAGTCTGTTAATGGACAATTGGGGAGAGTGTGGCAACATCACATACAGGTCAAAGGGAGTGATTTAGTCTTTCATCTTCCCTTAGTAAATAGACTCTCCATTGACTGGAGATAGAGATAGATAGATAGACAGACAGACAGACAGATAGATAGATAGATAGTTAGATAGATAGATAGATAAATAGATAGATGAATGGATGGATGAATGGGTGGATAGATGGATGGATGGATGGATGGATGGATGGATGGATGAAGTATTGGTTAAGTGCTTAACATGTGCCAAGCACCATGTTAAGTGCCGTGGATATAAATATAAGGAAGACAAATGGAGATACTGGACTCCTTTCTATGGTTTTGGTTATAGCGTGAGAAGCACACCTTGGGTAAATTTCTCCTGACTCTGTTGACTTACATGCAGACTGGGGATCATTGTCCAAGTCATTGGCCTGCCCATCTAGGCTATTCATGGAGTTTATTAAAAACATGAACTCACAGAGACATCTTGGTGTAGTGGGCAGGGAGGTGGCCTCAGAATCAGAAAGACCTACATTAACTTCCTGTCTCTGACAGGTACTGGCTGCATGCTCTTGCCAAACTCTGCCTGCCCCTAGCCTTCCTCCTAAAAGCAACCATTCTGAGCTTTCCAATCTATGTGTCTTTGTTCACGGGCTGCTCTTCTTTTTAAGGCATTTTGGAATGTCCCCTATTTCACGATTTACCTGATGAACTCATTCCTGTCCTTTAAAGCCCAACAGAAATGCCACCTCCTGTAAATGTGCTATGTAAATCCTTGGGGGCACTGGTGAACTTTCTCATTAGACCTTACACAGCATTTAATAAAGATGTGCTTGTTGACTGACTGATGGACCACACTTTGCTTATACTTCTCCATCAGAGTGTCCTGCATCACTTTGTATCTCTTCATGTGTCTTCTTCCCCTACTAAACTGTGAGGAGGAAAGTGATTTTTCCAAGGTCATATAAATATGTTAAAGTCAGATCTGCAGCTACAACCAGGGCTCCTGTGTACCAGGCCCAGGCTCTCCTTCTACCTGCTTCTCCAGTGCACCATGGTCTCTCCTTCAGGGCTACCCGTTAGAGGAATTTGAGCAAAGGTTGTCAGATTGTACAATCATAGAGCCATAGGGTTATAGATCTAGAGTTAGAAAGGTCTACAGAGCCCATCCTATATATTCCCTTCATTTACATATAGGGAAACTGAGGTCAGGGAGGTGTATGATGTACCCAAAGCCTCTCACACACTTTAGTATGCATCAGAGGGATGATGCCGCTCGTCAGGGATGGCAGGGAAGGGTTCAGTTCCAGGCTGGACAAGATGGGCTCTGAGGTCCCTTCTGTCTCTGAGGTTCTGTGGCTCATCTGTGCTATCAGTGAGCTCCTCTCCTCAGGCATGGCAGTGTTCCCCTCTCCTGGCAGTACAGGCTTCCAGGAAGAGCTGTCGATCCTATTCCAGGCAGACATTTGGCCGGGCCTAGCCCTGCCCTGCCCTGCCCTGCCCTAGAACAGGCTTCAGCCCCAGGAGTAATCCCAGGTGTAGCTGAAGTTTTAAGGTATTATTAGCACCAGCAGCCTGAGCTCAGGGGCTGGTGTGGTTAATGTCTTGGTGACTAATCAGCAGTCTTTCAACCAAGGTGTTGCGTGCAGATATTGTCCCAAAGGCAAGGGCCTGGGCAACCATTGCAGGCCTCTGTCTCATTGGGCCTCCTGGACCCTAAAGAAACCCTCAGGCTTATTGGTTGATGGAATGCCTGCCTGGGACTGCCTGGTGGCAGGAGGGTCTTTGGCCATAACCATAAGCCAAGCAGGGAGAGGGCAGAACCTCATCGTTATCATCTTAACTCATTTACCCAGTGTTCCAAGGTCTATAAATTTTATAAAGGTTCATCAAGATCTTAAATTTGAATTCTGCCTCAAATAGTTGACATGTGAACAGGCAAGTTAATTAACTTCTTTCAGCCTCAGTTTTCTCATCTGTAAGATGGGAATAATAATAGCACCTACCTTATTGAGTTGTTGCAAGGATCAGATAAGACAGCAAACCTTAATGCACCCTATGAATTCTTGCTATCATTATTGCTTTTCACCTTTGTCTCCCCCATTGCTAGGTTCAGGGCCCTAGGATTATTAGGCATTTAATAAATTCTTCAATAAATGATTATTGAGATGAAGCATGGTACAATGGAAAGAGTACTGGATTTGGAATCAAAGGACCTATGTTCAAATCCTAACTCTACCTTTTATTATTTTTGGGACCTTGGGCAAATAATTTCTGTTTCCTCATCTAGAGAATGAGAAAAGTGGGTTAGATGACCCTATGGTACTTTCTAACCCAAAGTCCGTGAGCCTATGAGTTTGTCGATGTTCGTGAGGCAGATAGTACAATGCCATTAACTCTGTTTTACTGATGAGTAACCTGAAACTCAGAAGTGAGATGACTGCCTAGCATTTGAACCCAGATCTTCTGACTTGAAATCTAATGTTCTTCTAAAATTGCTGCAAATGAGAATGGAGGGTCCCCAACATCAGAGTTTAATTCACTTTTAGTGCTTTTTTCTATTTACACTCTTGAAATTGGAACCAGATCTCCACCATGTGGGTTGTCCATACTCACCTGTAACTCTCCCTTTAGTTTACTATTTGACACATTCCTGAACTTAACTTTATCCTAAGCAGGGTGGGGAACCTGAGACCTCAAGACCATGTGAGGCCCTCTAGGTCTTCAAGTGCGGCCCTTTGACTGAATCCAAACTTTGCAGAACAAATCCCCTTAATAAAAGGAATTGCTTTGTGAAGTTTGGGTTCAGTCCAAAGGATTCAGGCCACACTCAAGGCCGAAGGTTCCCTACCCCTGCTCTAAGGCAACCCAGGAGTATGTCTGGCTATTTTATTTAGAATTAATAAAATGACAGCCTCTCTCATTAATTAATTAGTTGGCTTGAACCCCAACTACACTTAAATATTATTTATTGAATAAACTGGAGAAACTTCCTTTTGTAATAGTAATTGCTTATATCTCTTTATACCAAATCCCTTATGGTTAAATAAATATAATTAATGCATTTAATTTGTGAAAAATGTTACAAGTAATAACACAAAGATATTGGTAATTACAATATTTTGGCTTTGAGAAAAATAATAGCCGGAGTCACTTTAAACACTCATTGTAACATCAGGTGATTTCATTTCCAGTGACAAAATTTCACCATTCAGTTCATTTTGGATACTGATGAAAGTTTCTCAAGAATCCTCATCATATATTTACTCAAGAAAGGGAGTTATCAGTTTATCTGGAAATAAGTTTTGTTAATCCTTTTCCTCTGTCCTTTCTTCAGCCATTTAGGAGACAGTTTACCCAGAATACACTGCTAATTCCTCACAGACTCTTCATAAAATTCCCCTTAGAAAAATGTGTCCACATTTCAGGAAAAGGCAAAAACAAAAACAAGAACATGGCAAGACCTATATGAATTGATGCAAAGTGAAGTGAAAAGAACTGGGAGATCATTGTGTGCAGTAACAGTCATGTTGCAATGATGGTCAACTGTGAAAAGACTTGGCTACTCTGATCAATACGATGCTCCAAGACAATTCCAAAGGACTCATGATGAAAAAATACCATCCACCTCCAGAGAAAGAACTGATGAGCTCTGACTGAAAATTGAAATATAATTCTCTCACTTTTTTTGGTGCTCTGGCTAATATGAAAATGTTTTGCATGATTTCACATGTATAATTAATTGAAATCATTTAACTTGCCTTCTCAGTGGGTGGGGGAGGGGTAGGAGGGAGGGAGAGAATTTGGAACTCAAAATTTAAAAAGAAACTTAAAAATAAATAATATTTTGAAAAGGAAAAAGAAATACAATATAACACAAAATAACAGTTGATGGTCCTTATTAGAAAGAAGTTTCTCCTCACCTTCTTTCTTTCTGTCTTCTTCAAAGTTTATTGCATAGATTCTCATAGAGTGAAAATAACATACCTATTCTCTTGGATTCCATCAGGGAAAGCACCTAGTAGAAAGACTGTTACAATTGTAACTCCTGGCTTTTAGTCTTTAAAGGTAACAGTAACAATGTCTATAGTCTGTAGGATAACCTTTTGACGTAAGGGTTACTTAGTTATTGTAGAAATCGTTCTTTTTGTTTTATTTATTTCATTCTGTCCTTTTCCCATTTTCCCAAAACTATCAACATCTGTGGGAAGTAGAGGCTTGGAAAAGCTGGGGGCAAGGGTAAGTGGGCAGGAATACGGTCCACAGACTAGATATGAAACCATACCTCATATTTTATTAGCATTTACAATTCATAAAATGTTTTTCTTCGTTTAACAACCTTGTGACATCGGTAGGGCAAGTATTGCTATTCCTATTTTCCTGTTGATTGGGACCAAGAGAGGTGAAATGGTGTGCCCACAGTCACATAGCTAGGAAGTGTCAGAACTGGGGTTTGAACTCAGGTATCCCAATTCTCACGAGGAACTCCAGGAATAGGATGTCTATCTCTTACTTTCCCCCAAAGTCTCTGGAGCTGAGGGAGATATGAACCCTGACTTGTCTCTTAGTGAATGCCGTAATCAAAATCTTTAGGACTCACTTGCGTTTCGAAACCCCTGAGCTCTGATTCCTTCTTTCTTTCCTACTTCTTCTCCTCTAAATTTCGCTCCCATCCCCCACTCAGTCTTTGTGCCCTAATCCACTCCAGGACATCTTACCAGCTTCTTTCCTTTCTATTTCTGACTGAGATACCTTCCTGCTGACCAAAGATTAGGGATGCCCATCTCCTTACATTCCCATTGTGTCTGCATCATTATCCTTCACTGCTCTAGGTTTCAGAGTTTTTAATCTGTAAAATGAGGAAAAAGAACTATCAGCTCATAGGATCTTAGAGTTGTATGGAACCTTAGAGATCACCTAATTCGACTCCTCATTTTTACAGAGGAGGAAACTAAGGCTCAGATTGGGGGAATGGCTTGCCCAGAGTCATGCAGATAGCAAATGACAAAGCCAAGATTAAAACCCAGATCTTCTTACTCCAAATCTGATGGTCTTCCTGCTAACCATTTCCTGCATTCAAGGATCAGACAAAGTAGAGGAAGAAATGGCCAGGAGAGGTGGTCATGATAATCATGGTGGACATTTCCCTCTTCATCCTTTTCTCTGAAGCATGAGAAAGAGCACTGTTGAGTCAAAGGGAGAGAATTGTATCTGGGAGCTCTTTTAATTTTCCACTTGTCAGATGGACAAACTGAGGCCAAGAGTCACTTAACAGGGAAGCTAATGGTGTCTGACTCTGAAAAGTAAATGCAGGCACCAAGCCCATGGTATTGGTTTTCTCTCTCCGAAACAATCCTATTGACTCTGCCTCCTGGCTTTGCCAGGAGAATGTGGATTCCTCTTCCCCCAAGGCCATCAGATCAACCAAGAATCATAGGACATAGAGCCAGAGGGGATTATAGAGACCATCTAATCCAACTCTGCATTTTACAGATGAGCAAACTGAGGCCCAAAGAGCTGGCAGAGCTTGTACAAGGTCACAAATGATTAAGCAGCAGATCAGATTCAATCCCAGGAACTCTGGCTTTAAATGTGGTACTTTTGCCAAACATGTTGTTTTCTTTTCTAATTTTTTTGGTTGCCTTTCCCCCTTACATCATAGTGATTTCTGGGGGAGAACCCCCATATGCCTCTATATTGAGCCCTCCCTTATGGAAAAGAAAAACAATTAAATAAAAACAATCAATTCAGTGACTACACCTGACCATTCATACAGCATTCTGTCCTCTATCTCTCTGATGGGAGCAGAGAGGTATGTTTTATTATCTGTTCTTCCGGACCTTCACTGGTTAACTTCCTTTTAGTGACATTTCCATTTATATTGTTATAGGCATTGTGTATATTGTTCTCTTAATTCTGTTTATTTCAGTCTGCATCAGTTCATCTAAACCTTCCCATGTCTCTCTCAATTTCTCATATTCCTATTTTTTTTTTATCAAACCATAATATTGTATTTATGCAATAGTTTTTCAGCTGCTTGCTAATCAATGGCCACCCATTTGATGCTTTGCTCCCACAAAGAATGCCATTCTTAATATTTTGGGATAGAGTGGGTCTTTAACTCTATCTTGGATTTCCTTGGGGTATATGGTTCTTTCCTATCTTTCCAGTCTTTTTTTGGGGGGGTGGGGCTAGGCAATGGAGTTAAGTGTCTTGCCCAGGGTCACACAGCTAGTAAGTGTCAAGTGCCTGAGGCTGGATTTGAACTCAGGTCCTCCTGACTCCAGGGCTGGTGCTCTATCCACTGTGCCACCTAGCTGCTCCATTCAGTGCCAATGACCTCCTTGCTGTTCCTTGAACGGGCTCCTCCATCTCCCAACTCTGTCTTTCATTGGTTATCTCTCATGCTTGGAATTCTCTCTCTCTCTCTCCTTGTCTACCTCTCTGGCTTCATTCAAGTGCCAGCTAAAATCCCACCTACTGGAAGAAATCTTTCAAGATGTCCCTTGATGTTAGCTCCTTCCTTTTAAGATTATCTCCAATTTATCCTGTGCATATCTTGTTTGTATGTATTATTATTATTTGCATATTGTCACCCCCCTCAGACCATGAGCTCCTTGAGAACAGGGGCTATTTTCTGCCTTTCTGCTATCCCCAGAGCTTAACATGGTACCTGGCACATAGGAGGTGCTAATAAATGTTTGTTGACTGACTATATACACAGTAATGGAATTGCTTTTATTTAGTGCTTAAATGTTTTAATTTTTTTTAAACAATATTGTCATTTTTCAGTACATTGTCAACATTGTCATTGTTTGGTAGTAGAACTTTCTCTCATAATAAAGGAGTACAGTTAATAAAAAAAATGGACATATTGGTCATGTCTGACCCATATGCCAAGAGGAAAGTCATATACTTCATTGAGAGTCCTCTCAGAGTCAAGATTGGCCCCATTCATTGATCTGAGTTCTGATGCTTCATTGTGTTGTTTATACGTGTTGTCTTTCCCCACTCCCATGCTCTTCTCTGAGTCTGTTTTCAGATGGGAATTCTGCCGCCAGTCCAGAATAAATGAGGCTCTGACGTCAAAGGCTCCCAGAGCCTGGCTTAGTCAATGTTCTTCTGGGTCAGAGGAAGAACTGGGCAAGTCTCTTGTCTGAGTAGGCCATGATTGAAGGTCTGAGCATTACAGGTGCTGACAAGGCCACCTCTTTGTTTTATCAGCAGATTGTCATTTCATAAGATCCCAGGAAGGGACTTTAGAGATAACCTAACTTGAAGGGTCAAAGGACCCTTTCATTTTTAAAGTAGGGAAACTGAGGCCCAGAGAGAAAAAGTGAATTATGTAAGGTCACACAGATATTAAAGTGCAAACTTGGGACTTTGGAATACTTTTTTCTACATGTAAATTTTATTTTTGACTTTTTTTGGGGGAGGAGGGGAGATAAGTACAGGTGATGAGGTATATCAATTAATCAATATTTATTAAGCCCCTATTACATGCCAGGCACTGTGTTAAGTGCTCGAGATTTAAAAAAAAAGGCAAAAGACAGTCCCTGACCTCAAAGAATTTACAGTCTGATGGGGAAGAGGACATGCAAACAAACGTATGCAGAGAAAGCTGTATCCAGAATAAATAGAAGATGATTAACAGAGGGAAGGCGCTCTCCAGGGTTAGGGAACCTGCAGCCCCGAGGCCACATGTGGCCCTCTAGGTCCCCAAGTGTGTCCCTTTGGCTGAATCCAAACTTCATAGAACAAATCCCCTTAAAAAAAGATTTGTTCTGTAAAACCCGGACTCAGTCAAAAGGTGGCACCCAAGGACCACATGTGGCTCAAGGCTGCAGGTTCCCCACACCTGCTAGAATTAAGACAGGTTGGGGAAGACTTCATGTAAAAAATGGGATTCTAGTTGGGAGTTAAAGAAAGCCAGGGAAGTCAGTAAGACAAACAAGAACAAAAGAAAAGATGAGCTTTCAAGATGAAATGTTTAAAATCCAGGAGCTTACCAGTGATTGCACCTGCTTGTAAACCCCACCCCACAAGGTGTGCATGTTCACCCTAACCTAAGCACGGGCTCCCACGGCCTCCCTGTTTTCATAATCCTTTTAGATTAGTGGCTGTTTAAGTTGCTTGTAACAGTGTGGCTGGTCACCACGTTCATTGTGCTTTTGGTTTCACTTCCCTCTGCTCGTCATAAAAGTCTTCCCATATTTCTTCAACTTCTTGATGTCTATTATTATCTTCGTTGTTTCTCTGTGTTTGACTCTTCGCGACCCCATTTGGGGCAGAGATACTAGAGTGGTTTGCCATTTTCTTCCCTAGCTCACTTTACAGATGAGGAAACTGAGGCAAACAGAGTGAAATGACTTACCAACACAACTAGTAACTGTCCGAAACCAGATTTGAACTTGGGAAGATGAGTCTTCCTGACTTCCTGACACAGTACGGCGCCACCTAGCTGCCCATCATTATCTTACACTTCCTTAGCCTCCCCTACTTATAAGGACCCATAGCTTCCCTTAAAGCACAGCTCAAGTGTAGCCTCTATAGGAGGCATTTCTGCCTCCACCTTAGTCCTTAGTACTTTCTACTTAATGAAATTATTATGTATTACTTTGTAGATACTTTTGAGTTATCTGTTTGTACTTAATTTATTTCTATGTGTTGCTGCCCCCCCCCCCAGTAGAATGTAAGCTCTTTGAGAACAGGAATGGTTTATTTTTTTCCCCTCTTTATCTTCAAAGCCTGGTATAACATCCTGACAGGGGTGGCCTCTGGCTGTAGGTTCCCCACCCCTGTTAGGTGTTTGAAAAATGTTTGCGGAGTGAACACACCACAATTTGTTCAACCATTCCTCAGCTGCTGGATCTCTGACTCAAATAAAATAATATATGTAAAGTACCTTGCAAACCTGAAAGTGCTATATACATGTTAGCCATTATTATTATTAATATTATTAGTATCTAGTTTGTTTGCTTTATTATTTTTTGGTTGTTATTCTAAGTAGTGCTGTTAGGAATATTTTGAAGAGATAGGTCTTTGCCCTCCCTGTTAGCAGCCTCCTTGGGATGCAGTTCTAGGAGTGGGATCCTGGGTATGTGCACCTTTGAAATTCTTAATATTTAGTTCTATATGATAATAATAGCTACTATTTATATAGTACTTACTACAGGCACTCACTGTGCTGAGCACTTTATAATTATTATAACATTTGACCCTCGTGACAATCCTGCAAGACAGGTACTGTTATCTTCCCCATTTGAGGAAACTGAGGCAGACAGAGGTTAAGTGATTTGTCCAGGGTCATATAGCTAGTAAATGTCTTTTTTAAATTTAAATTTAAAATTCAGGATTTAAACCCAGGTCTTCTTGACTCCAGGCCCCAAACTCTATTCACCGAGTCACCTAGCTGGCCACTGTGTTCACAGAATAGTCAGAAGGGCTCTTGGAGGCCATGTAATCCAACCCATACCTAAAGGAAAAGTTCCCCTCCAACATGCCTAAGAAATGGTCATATAACTTTTGCTTAAAGCCTTCTCGTGTCAGAGGACTCATTCCCCTTTTGTTTGCAGAGTTATCCTGACATCCAACCTAAATCTGTCCTTTTGCATCGTTCTTGGATATGCCTTCTGGAGCCAGGCAGAATAAGACTAACTTTCTTCCACATGTCAGTCTTTCAAATATTTGAACTAAGTACTTATATTCACTCCCATTCTCCACTCCCTGAGCCTTCTCTTTTCTGGGTCCCACATTTCCAGTCCTTCAACTGATCTTCCAATGGCATGGTCTTGAAGACTTTGACCATCTTGCTGACCCACCAGTGGACCTCACACCAACGCTCTTGCTAAAATGTGATGCCCAGAAGAGAGTGTAATCAGAGCGGAGTACCATGGGACTATAAGCTTTCTAATGCTTGACATCCGGCTATGCAGCCATAAGAAACTAGCATATTATATATAGGGTTCTTCCTCAAGACAGAGATACCTGGGGATGTCATCATATCCACATATCCTGCCTGTGAGTGGTGCTTCCCTACCTTTTTCTGGTGGCGGCCATCACCCCTGACCCTTGCTGCATGAGATGGGAGGTACAATCATCTCCTTGGATCTCTTCAGTGTGGGTATATATGTCAGAATGTCCTCTTTGGTGGAGACAGAGAAGATGGGGCAACAGAGAGAGAGTGTCATAGAGAGTGTGACAGAGAAAGAAGGAGCAGTAGAGATGGGCAGCATGGTATTATGGCAAGAGGGCTGGATCTGATGACAAGAAGATATGGGTTTGAATCCTGCATCAGAAACTAGTTGTGTGACTCTGGGCAAACAACCTCTCTGAGTCTCAGTTTCCCCATCTCTAAAATAAGGAAATTGGACTTGATGACCTCGAAGGTCCCTTCTAGCTCTGACTGTGATCTATGATGATTTATGATACTTCTATGCCACCGAAGTAAGCCTACCTCCAACTGCATTTGTCCTGGGCACAGTTACAATTCTGCTATATCTTTTTTGAATGCACTCTAAGATTGAATTAGACTTTTGGCAGCCAGGTCATGATGAGCTTGTAGTCCACTCACACCCTTAGAGCCTTTTAAGAATGAGCGCTGTCTAGCCATGTCACCTCCATCTTGTGTTTGCCAAGTCAGTCTTTGGAACCTAAATTTTTATTTGATGCTATTGCATTTAATCTTATTAAATTTGGCCTTAGTATCCTAACTTTTTGAATTCTGACACTCTCAGTCAATGTATTAGCTATCCATCCCAAATTCCTGTCATCTGCAAATTTGAAAAATATATTATCTACATCTTTGTTGTTGTCATTGTTAAGTCGTTTCAGTTGTGCCTAATTCTTTGTGACTCCATTTGGGGTTTTCTTGGCAAAGATAATGGAGTGGTTTGCCATTTCCTCTATATCTTCGGCTCTCTTTACATACCAACGAAAAATCTCAATGGCAGATAGAGATCAGAGTATTACATCTAGAGTCAAGCGGAGTTGGATCACATCTGGCCTCAGACACATAACACTCACTAGCTGTGTGACTCTGGGAAAGTCACTTAACCCCAATTGCCTCACAAAAAAAAAAGAGGCAAAGAATGTCCTCTTTTACATACTTAAAAAAATCAGTCTGGGAGGGGAAGACCCTCAGGGTTTCTGGCCAGAAGAGAAACAATTGCTATTTACTCTCACTCTGAGCCATCAAAACCCAACAAGGACCAAGTGAGGCCATGGGCTGGGACTTATTGTTGCCCAATCAGTGAGAGACAGAGTCATTTGGATTTAAGGCAAGGTCAAGTAGCTTCATTTGAATTCCAATGGGTTTTATCAAAGCCTAGTTTTTCAGTGCTGTATTTCAAGAAATTGTAAATGAAACTACATGGGGCAAAAGAGTTAAGTGTCCCAGTTTATTTTAAATGATAGAATAAATAAGTAGGGAAGAGAAAAAAAAATCTAGCCCTTAAACCTCAAGATAGCTTGTGAGATTTCAGTGATCAAATACATACATATACATACATACATACATACATGCATGCATACACACATACATACATATATTCCTTTGGGCATACACACATATGTATGTACATGTATGTATGTATGTATGTGAATGGGATGTCCCAGTGAAGACTTCTCAGTGTAATTAAGGTTTGGGATAAGAATGGTAATGAGTTCAGAAGGTAGGATAGGGTTAGGTATAGATTTCTGCAAGTTTTTTTAGTGCCATATGTCAGTAGTTAAAATTTGTCTAGTGGTTAAGCCTTAGCCTACTTTTTAACCTTATTCAGATGTGCCTTTGCCCCTAAAAAGAATCTGGCTCCAGAAAACCCTGAAAAGGTTCCTTATCTACTCCTCTTATCTCCCTTTGACAGGACCTTACTTACTTAGATGCCTTCCCGTTCCCTTCATTGTCTGTTCAATCTCTCAGGCCTTCCAAAACAATTGTAAACTATCTTTTATGGTGGCCTGGCTCCACAGTACAAAGTTTAGCTGAACTGCACATTTTTAATTGCTTCTTTGACATTATCGCAACAAACTAAGAAATATAGAGATGTATACTATGTCCTTTGTCCTACATCAGAGTCTCATGTGTGAGATTGTGAGCTGAGTTAATGGACAGCTGGGGGGAGGGGGAATTTAACCATTAGGATTATTTTATCTGGCTTTCTGTTTTCTGTGTCTTTGTCTCCCCCAATCAGAGCATGCTGGTGAAGGGACACCCAAATCTTGAGATTTGAAATAATACTAATAAATTAACTTTCTGTTTTTCCTTGGATACCTCTGTGTTTTTCTTTTTTAATTTGAGTGGCATCCCACACATATGTGTGTTTATATATGTATATGTATATGTATATGTATATGTATATGTATATGTATATGTATATGTATATGTATATGTATATGTATATGTATGTGTATGTGTATGTGTATGTGTATGTGTATGTGTATGTGTATGTGTATGTGTATGTGTATGTGTATGTGTATGTGTATGTGTATGTGTATGTGTATGTGTATGTGTATATGTATATGTATGTGTATGTGTATGTGTATATGTATATGTATATGTATATGTATATGTATATGTATATGTATATGTATATGTATATGTATATGTATATGTATATGTATATGTATATGTATATGTATATGTATTCCTGTGAGAGAAGGAAGGCACTAGAATTAAGAGGGGTTGGGAAAGGTGTTATGTGAGATCATTTAACTTCCCTGGGCCTCAG
Source organism: Phascolarctos cinereus (assembly GCF_003287225.1). Classification (NCBI taxonomy): domain Eukaryota; kingdom Metazoa; phylum Chordata; class Mammalia; order Diprotodontia; family Phascolarctidae; genus Phascolarctos; species Phascolarctos cinereus. The sequence continues at coordinate 384,280,513 of NW_027556098.1, read as the reverse complement.
TTTTCTCATCTGTAAAAGAGAGAGTCAGATCAGCTGACCTCTCCCAGCTCTACATCTATGATTCCGTAACCTTTCTATCCAAAGCACAGATCCTTGAGGGCATGCCACTGAAGGTCTTTTTCCAAGTTGGCATAGAACCAGTAGTGATGATTATTTGGAATTTTAGTCTTTCACTTAACCTTTTGAAATTTTCTCTCCTAAAAATTTAATATACATATCAGACTGTTTGACTTTCTTCTCCTTTTATCATAAAATCTTTTTTTTCTCATTTATTTGTTCCTTTAAAAAATTTTTTTAAAACATTCTTTCCCCTTTTTTCAAACATTTTGAGTTCCAAATTCTCTCCCTCCCTCCAGCCCTTCCCCTACTCACTGAGAAGGCAAGCAATATGTTTATCATAAATTCCAAGGATTTCCCAAGGTTCTTAATTTTCTGATTCCAGCAATTGGTTCCTTCTTCTTGGTGAGAATTAGGTTTAGAATAGAAGTTCTCTGTGTTGGGTCCTCTACCAATTTGCAGGATAAAATTATCACTGAGAGAAGTCAAGAAATTATTAGCTAGTCTGTTTTTTGGCAGGTAGTGAGTCCAGCAAATGTTTGGATAACATTGGACTGTAAGCTCCTCTAATTCGTCTGTAAGCTCTTTGAGAGGAAGGACTATTTTTAAAAAAGTTTCTTTGTATCATAGTGTCTAACTGATTGACCAACTGTTCCAAAATTTAGTGCATGTCAGACTATGCTTGTCTTTCTCCTTCTTTGTCACAAATTCTAAGAATTTCCTAAGTTTCTTTCTTTCTTTTTTTTTTTTGATCCCAGCAACTGATTTCACCCTGTTGGTGACAATTAGGCTCAAACAGATATTCCTTTCATTGGTTCTTCCACCAATATTTTCCAGGATGAAACTGTCATTAAGGCAAGTCAATAAATTATTAGCTAATCTGCTTTTGGCAGACAGTAAGCTTCTAGTGGATATCTGCTTAATTTAAGTCACTCATCACAATTGGAATTATTAGGAAGTTTTTCAGTCCTCATCTTTCTTTTTTTAAAAAATTAATTTATTTTGAATTATCAACAATTGCTTCCATAGGCTTTTGAGTTTAAAATTTTTCTCTTCCTCCCTCTCCAAGATGGTGCGCAATCTAATATAGGCTATACATATACATTTCCTATTAACCATATTTTCACATTAGTGATGTTGCAGGGAAGAATTAGAACCAATAGGAAGAACCACCAGAAACTCCATAGTTCTTTCTTCATATATTGTTGCATTGTCCATCATGAGACCTTTGGAGACATCTTAGATCCTTGTATTGCTGAGAAGGGTTAAGTCTATCAATATTAGTCATTGCACAATGTGGCTGTTACTGTGTACAAAGTTCTCCTGATTCTGCTCACTTCACTGAGCATCAGACCATACAGGTCTTTCCAGGTTTTTCTGAAGTCAGCCTGTTCATTTCTTATAGCACAATAGTATTCCATTACATTCATATACTACAACTTGTTCAGCCATTCCCCATTAATGGGTATCCTCCTCTCAGTTTCCAATTCTTTGCCACCACAAAAAGACCTGCTATAAATATTTTTGTACACGTGGGTCCTTTTCTCATTTGTATGATCTCTTTGGGATATAGCCCTAGAAGTGCCATTGCTGGGTCAAAGGGTATGCACATTTTTATAGCCATTTGGGCATAGCTCCAAATTGCTTTCCAAAATGGTTGAATCATTTCACAACTCTACCAACAATGCATTAGTGTTCAATTTTCCCGCATCTTCTCCAACATTTATCATTTTCCTGTTCTGTCATCTTGGCCAATCTGATAGGTGTGCTGTGGTACCTCAGAGTTGTTTTGATTTGCATTTCTCTAATCAATAGTGATTTAGAGCATTTTTTCATATGACTATAGATGGCTTTAATTTCTTCATCTGACAAGTCCTCATCTTTCTTACATCTATTTATATTGTGTCTCAATCTCAATTTTGGGTCTCCCACCTCCTCCCCAATTCCTTATCTATTCCCTCTTTCTGTTTAGGTGCTTGGTAGTATGTTCAGAAGACCATATCATCTTTATTGATTTATACTTAAATGTTCTCCATCATTTTTCCTTTTTGCAGATAAGATGGTTTACTTAGAAAATCCTAGATATTTAACTAAAATTAATTAAAACACTAACTTCAGCAAAGTAGCAGGATATAAAATATATCCACAAAATTCATCAGCCTTTCTATATCTTAAATAATAATGTGACAATGGACGTTCTAGCTTTACCTCTATTCTAACTGGAATATATTTTTTCAATACACAATGTTATCATGCTTCCTTTTTACCTGTATTACTCTTTTTAAATAAAATACCCCATCAGAGCCATATTCTAGCCATGGATTCCATCCTTTGAAGTGTCAGTCATGCTTATGAAGCCTAACATATGAAGCCTAACATATGTTTTTGTGTTAAGATTTCAGGTTAATTTAAAAAAAATTCAACTTTCTCTTTTCCCTCCTCTCCTTCCTTCCTTCTTTTCTTCCTTCCTTCCTTTTTTTCTTTTTTTCTTTCTTTTTCCTTTCTTCTTTCTTTCTTTCTTTCTTTCTTTCTTTCTTTCTTTCTTTCTTTCTTTCTTTCTTTCTTTCTTTCTTCTTCTTCTTCTTCTTCTTCTTCTTCTTCTTCTTCTTCTTCCTATTCCTCTTCCTCTTTCTCCTCCTCCTTCTCTTTCTCCTCCTCCTCCTCCTCCTTTTTGTCCTCCTCTTCCTTTTCTTCCTCCTCCTCCTCCTTCCTTGTCTTCCTCCTTTGGTTTTATTGATATGTTCTGTTTTTACCTTACATGACAAATATTTAAAGGTTGCCCCCACTTTGTGAGAACTCTCTGGTAATGGAGTCAAACATTAAGCACAACTGACCATATGGTGGGCTCAGCTGAAAGGGCATGCAACTTTTCACAGTGAAAGGACCATCCTCACCTTCTCATCTTTTAACTTTCTTTGATTAATCTTTTTAATTAACAGAAATCTATTTTCTCTTCCTTTTTCTCTCTACCTCCACTGATAAAAGAAAAGAAAGACAAATTCCTTATAACAAATATGCATCATTCTTACTGCATAGGTATTTTCTATGGCATCTAGGTATGAAGGTAATTTTCTCCCTTCACTCTACCTTTCAGCTTGGAGTCCTTTTGGTTATGCTTTCAAGACTATATAGTGCTTTCTCCAAAGGTTATGCCAATTCACAACTTCACAATAGGCTGCTTGTTTTACCACAGCCTTGCCAGCATTGAATTTGTCATATTTTATCATCTCTGCCAATTCGATGGGTAATAGGTGAAATTGCAGGGTTGTTTTAATTCTTATTTTTCTGACTGTTAGATATTTGGGACATTTTTTCATGTACTTGTGGATAATCTCTCTCTCTCTCTCTCTCTCTCTCTCTCCTCTCTCTCTCTCTCTCTCTCTCTCTCTGGCTAGGCAATGGGGTTAAATGACTTGCCCAGGGTCACACAGCTGGTTGTGGATAATTTCTGTTTTGCCTTTTGATACCTTCCTGTTTGGAGCCTTTGACCACTTATTTACTAGAGAATGAATCAAAAGCACTTTCTACCATACCATTCTATTACTAGAAGGTTTTCCTATCCTTTCTACCTTTACAACTTCCTCTGCTTCTCTAGTCTCTTCTCTGCTCAGTGTCTGCCAGGATTTTTGGGAACCTGAGTGTGTGTGTGTGTGTGTGTGTGTGTGTGTGTGTGTGTGTGTATGTATGTATAAACAACCATGTACACTTTTTAAAAGGAGAGACTAGCAGTGCCCTAAGTCTTTATGTGACCTGCCTCCTCCTGTACCCAAAATGTGCTGCTGATAAAGGAAGTATTCTCTAAATACTTCTCCAGATATCTTCTTTTTCAGATAAGAGCCTTCCTGAGGGGACAAATTGTGTCCCTCCTATCTGGTTGGGCATTCTTTTAAGAAAGAGATGTGTCCTCACTCTCAAATTAGAGGCTTCTTGGGGATAAGGACTAAGTTTGCTCCATCAGACTTGAGGGTCCTTGAGAACAGGGACAGTTAGTCAGTCAACAAACATTTATTAAGCACTTACCACGTGCTAGGCACTGTGATACAAAACAAGGTAAACTGCTGAGGAGCACTCACTCTAATGGAGACAACATGCAAATGACCACATATAAGCCAGATGTATACAAGATAAATTGGAGCTAATTAACAAAAGGAAGGCACCAGCATTAAGAGAAATGAAGGAAGGTTCCTTGCAGAGGGCGGGATTTGAGACATGAAGGAAGCCGAGGAAGCCAGCAGGCAGAAATGAGAAAGGAGCATGAGCTAGGCAAGGGGTACAGCTTGGGGTTGGGGAATGCTGGGGCAGGGGGTGTTAGCACTGAGTGAAAATGTTGAGAGTCTGGAAATAGAGTATCTAGTATGAGGAGCAAGGACAGTGTCATGATGTTGCAGAGTAGATGGTGTGTGCATGTGTGGGGGGGGTGAGAGAGAGAGAGAGAGAGAGAGAGAGCGCCTTAAAAGTCAAATAGAGGATTTTATTTTTGATTCTTGAGGCAATAAGAAGCCACTGGAGTTGAATGAATAGAGGGGTAACATGGTCAAATTTGTAGGAAAGATTTAAATTAGGATTAGATTAAATTTAGGAAGATCAATATGAAAACTGAGTGGAGAATAGATAGGAGTGAGGAGAGTCTTGAAGCAGGGAAACCAAGCAGAAGGCAATTGTAATAGTTGAGGCATGTGGTAATGATTCTCTGCAGTGTCAGAGGAGAGAAAGGGGCATAGACAAGAGGCATTCTGAAGGTAGAATACCTAGGAGTTGGCAACTGATTGCCTATGGGCGGGGACAGAGTGAAGTCAATCAAGGATAACACAGAGCGTGAGCCTGTGTGACTAGGAGGACGATGACATAGTAATAGGGAAGCTAGCAAGAGGGGAGGGTTTGTGGGGAAAGGCAAAGACTTCAGTTTTGGACTCCTTAGATGTCTACAAGGCATCCAGTTCAAAATGTCTAATAGCCAATTAGAGAGATTGGGGATCAGGAGAGAGGGTAGGGCTGAACAACAACAACGACAACAATAATCTGAGAATCATCTGCATAAAGATGATACAGCACTGCATGTTTCCATTGAGCTGGAACCAATGGCCATATTTTGTGTAATTACAATTTTGAATAGTGAGAAAGCTATTACATTGAGGGGATTCAATATTCATTCTGATAGGGACCTAGCTGTAGTTAAAACTATGGAAGCCAGTGATATCACAAGTGAAATAGAAGCAAAGAATGTTGGGGGACACCCACAGTTCATAGACATAACCTGGATGATCCAGTGAAGGAGACTAGGAAGGAATGGTCAGATAAGTAGGAGGAGAACCACAAGAGAGTAGAATCATGAAAACCTTATAGAGGAGCAGAGTACCAGGGAGAAGAGGGTGATTGATGGTGTTCAAGGCTAGTCAGGCCAAGAAAGATGAAAATTGAGAAAAGGTTGACAATTAAGAGCTAATTGATGACTTTGTAGAAAGCAATTTCAGTTGAGTGATGAGGTCAGAAGCCAGATTGTAGAGAATTAAGAAAGATATGAGAAGAAAGAAATGGAGGCATCAGTGTAGATGGCCTTCTCAAGGAGTTTAACCAAAAAAGGGAGAAGAAAAATGGGGAAATAGCTACCAGGGATGGATAGATGAAATGTCTCCATGCTCTTTGTCATTCCAAAGTGTCCAGGCCAGAGATCTGGCAGTAGGAGCCAATCTATCTATGGAGAGATGCCTGAAATGTTCTTACTCATTCACTTTACCTGGCTCAATCTCATCCTCATTCCCTCTTCTCAGCATCCATGGAAAACCCTCCTGCTCTACCTTCCCCTGACTATGTTAGAATAGAAACAAAAAATCATTTTTTCCCTTCCACTTTTCTGTCTCCATTTCACCACCTCCTCTCCCTGAAGCCTCTTTACTCATACTCATCTTCTCCCACTCCAGGCCTTTAGCACTGTGGGTGGATATAAATGTCTGAGTCAGAGCCCATGGGGAAAATGGTCAGGAGATGATAACTCTTCTTGTGGGGAAGGGGGTGGAGTGCTGAATGTGACCCTCATTGGCCGTGACTCAACTTCCAAAGATAAGAGGTATAGAGAAGCTTGGATAGAGCATGGTGTCTCTGTTTCCTAGTGTGTAATCTAGCTTCATCATTTCTTCACTGTGTGACTTTGGGCAAGTCACTTCATCCTCTGGGCTTCTTTCCTATGCATAAAGTGATAGGTTGGACTAAATGGTCTATGAGCTCCCTTCTCATTCAGTGCAGAAAGTACCCTACCACAGTGGAAAGATCACTCAATTTGGAGTCAGGAGACCTGGGTTGGAATCCTGACTCTGCTATTTAATATGTATATAACCTCAGGGAAGTTTCTTAACTCCTCTGGGCCTCTGTTTCCCCATCTGTAAAATGAACGGGTTGGACTAGATGTTGTCATCTCTCTGGTCTTTCCAAGGGCTTGACATTCTATGTTCTAAGGATGCTTTTCATCTCTAAGTCCTATGATCCTATTTCACAGAATTATGCTTTGCAAATACTTTGTAAACTTTTAAATGCTATGGAAATGAAAACTAGAGGTGGTGGTTCGGGGAGAGATGATGCTTATGGAAGAACTTTGCTTTCTATCCTTGAAATGGACAGAGGATGGAGAGTGAAACAATTTCTAGCTAACAGTGGATTCCATAAGAGCTTAAAGAAGCTCCTATTCTCTTGCCCATTCATGAATCTTTCTTGTACTTCAAGGCTCAACTCAGGTTCCTACTACCTCCGTGCTTGGCACCTTCTCTAGCCCATAGTGAAATCCTAGAGGACTTATTATCTATACCACCTCAGGTGTTTCTGTTCAGTTATTTTTCAGTCAAGTCTGACTTTTAATGACCCCATTTTGGGGTTTTCTTGGCAAAGATACTGGAGTGGTTTGCCATTTCCTTTTCTAGCTCACTTTACAAAAGAAGAAACTGAGGCAAGCAGAGTTAAGTGACTTGCCTAGGCTCACACAGCTAGGAAGTGTCTGAGGCTAGATTTGAACTCAGGAAGTTACTGCATCACCTTCTGCCCCCCAGGTCGTGTTTAATTATATATACTGTTTTGAATCATTCATTTTTATGTACTGACTGAAACTACACTATAAAGTCCTTCAGGGTATGGAATAAGTCTCATATCTCTGTCTGTAATAATATAAATGATAGCTCATATTTCTGCAGCATGTTAATGCTTGTGAAGTGCTTTAATAATAATAATAACTAGCATTTATAAAGCACCAGCCATGTGCCAGGCACCATGCTAAGTACTTTGGAAATACTGTCTCGTTTATTTCTCACAACAGTTCTGGAAGGTAGATGTGATTATTATCCCCATTTTATGGTTGAGGAAACTGAGGCAGACAGAGGCTAAGTGACACCCCGAGTCCCACAGCTGGTGAGCATCTGAAGCCAGTTCTGAACTCAGATCTTCCTGACTGCAGCCTGTGAACTCTATCCATTGCGCCACCTAGCTGCCTCAATGATTTCTGCATTAAAATGCTTTATGCAGTTTCACTCATTTGATCCTTATAACAATAGGTGCTATTATAATCTCCCTTTTCTACATGAGGAAACTGAGGCAGACAAAAGTTAAATGACTTGCCCAGGGACACATAGCTAGTTAGTAAGCATCTGGGATAAGATTCGAAATCAGGTCTTCCTGATTCTAAGTTGAGCATTCTACACATCATACCACCTGGAACTCTTCCTTTCGTTTCTCAAGAGCTCTCATGGCCTTTTGGGCAAAACCCTCCCTGGCTAGGGAAAATAGTAATTATAAAATGCCAGAGCTGGAAAGGACCTCAGAACATCAAAGTTTTGGCCGGGGGGAACCTTAGGACACAGAATGTCAGAACTGAAAGGGATCTTGGAGCACAGGGCGTTAGAGCTGGAAGGATCACAGAATTAGGATTTGAGAGCTGGAAAAGACTTCAGCCCACATCTCATCCAACCTATACCTGAAAGAAATTTCCACTATAACACGAATATGATACAACAGATAGAATACTAGATAGAGGTCAAGAAGACCTGAATTACTAATCTTGTCTCTAGCACTTCCTAGATGTGTGAGCCTGGGCAAGTCACTTCATAGCTGTTTGCCTCAGTTTCCTCATCTGTAAAATGGGTATGATAATAGCACCCACCTCTTGGGCTGTTGTGAGGCTCAAACGAGATAATATACTTAGGACAGTGCCTGGCACACAGTAGGTACCATGTAAGAGACTGCAGTGGTTTGCCATTTCCTTCTCCAGCTCATTTTATAGATGAGGAAACTGAGGCAACCAGGGTGAAGTGAGTTTCCCAGGGTCACAAAGCTAGTAAGTATCTGAGGCTGGATTTGAACTCAGGTCTTCCTGACTCCAGGCCTGGCAGTCTCTGCACTATGGCACTATGCTTAAATTGGCATCTCAGACGCTTCCTCCCATTGCTCTGGGACCAGACCATCATTTATTAATAATTCGCTATGTGCCAAGCTCATAGCTGAGACAAAGAAAGGCAAAGCTAGTCCCTACCCTTGAGGATCTTATGATCTAATGGGAGGGGACCACATGTAAACCACTATGTACACACAATAATAATAGCCAGCATTCATATAGCTGGTGCTTTATAAATATTATCTCATTTTATTTCCACAACAACCTTGGGAAATAGTTATGATTATTACACCCCCCCCTTTTATAGATGAGGAAACTGAGACAGACAGAGGTTCAAAGACTTGCCCAGGGTCATTTAGTTATTAGAGGCTGGATTTGAACTCAGGTCTTCCTGACTCAAGGTTTAGCATTCTATCCACTGCCTCATTTAGCTGCTTCAAGACATATAAAAGATAAATTGGATGTAATCTCAGAGGGAAGGAATGAGCTTTGGGTGTTGGAAGAATGGATGGGGAAAGGCTTTTTACAGAATGTAGGATTTCAGCTGTGTTTTGAAATTCAGAACTAACAGCAAATATAATACCTCTTCTACATGACAGCCTTTCAAGTACTTGAAGAAAGCTGTCTTAGAGACCTATTCCAACTCCCCCATTTTACCAAGGTGGGAACTGAGGCATGGAGAAGGGAAGTGAGTTGTCTAAGGTCATTCAGCGAGTCATTTCCAAGGCTAGAATTAGTATTCAGGTTTCCTCATTTTTGATTCAAGCATTTCAAGTGCACAGTGTGCCTCAAGTCGTGGGCGTTCCCAGCACTGGCTCTCTGCCTGGCATTCCTCTCTCCTGCCTTTAGTTTCCCCAAGTAGCTCTCTGGGTAATTGCATGAAAATCCCAGCTTGTGTGTACAGGAGCCAGAGGGAAGCCAGCAGGGCCTTTGAAGTGGCCCTTTTGGCATCCTTTGAGCCCATAAGCTCTGCTTAAATTGCTTCAAGTAATTGTGGCTGGGAATTAATTAAGATCTTGTTGTTAAACTTTCCCTGGCATCCCAGGCCATTAGGAAGGTGGTAGAAATTAATACTCAAACCAGGAAGGGAGTGAGATTTAAGTCATAAACTTCTGTCTCCTGAAATGAAGTCTTAACATGAGGAAGTTATCCTAGGCTTGTGTGTGGTATGTGATTCTTATGGAGAATGTGGAGCGAGGTGGGATAGACCAATGGTGTCACACTCAAATAGAAAACTAGGTCACTAATCCTTCTATAACAACCCCTGGGGTTGTACTGACTTCATTTTAAAATGTAATGTTATATGTGTTTTATTGTATTGTTATTTATTTTGTTAAATATTTTCCAATTGCATTGTTCCTTCATTTTATTATGAACTTAAGAAATAAAAAAGCATTTCTGTAACATAGTAAAATAAAAAAGATGATTGTACATGAAACTACAAATCTATTATGAACAACTTGGTATTCCTTTTAAATATATAATAAAGATATAACATTTTTCCTACCCCCCTCCCCCGCATCAGCCCTAGAAATGGCTGCCATTACACACACACACACACACACACACACACACATACACACACACACACACACACACATTTGTGTATATATGTGTGTGGGGATTAAAATTATCCAACCTACAATAAAAAGGGAGAGCTCTGAGACAATGGCACTTTATTAATGAGTCCATGATCACCTCTAATGAAGTGGACCTCAGATCTTCCTCACAGTATGAAATGTCTCCTTCTTTTAGTACCTTGTTTTCCTAGGGTTTGATACCCAAATATACAAGACAGGCATGGCAAAATATAGAATCTCATTAGTTGATAGACCTTGCTCTTGAGGGCCAAACATGACATATCAGCATGGGGGTCAGAGGAGGGGTGAAGCATGGGGCATCTCCACTGACTGAGTGGTCATAAAATAATCATCAGATGGTCACCTACTCATATTGGATAAGAGAGAATGGTTCAGAGGTACTAAAATAAATTGGGGGACTTTGCAAAGTATCAATACCTGCTCATATTGGATAAGAGGGAATGGTTCAGAGGTACAAAAATAAATTAGGGGACTTTCCAAAGTATCAAGTTTGCTGGGTTTAGACACGGAATTTGAGTAAAACAGGATGGAGACAGCTTTGTCAGCACTCTCGTGATTGCACAAGTGAGCCTCATAATTTGGTAAACAAATAGTGAACATTACATTAAAGTTTGAGGTCAACTATAAAAACCTATCTATCCCTATATGATTTATGTATAATATCAAACTGATTAAGACTGATTGGAGTAGAGTAGGGGTCCTAATGAATTATTTCTCACACGTGTACTATATATGTAGTATACATATATATGTGTATATAAATTTATGTATTCATACTACATGTATTGTGTACATATATGTGGTACACAATATATAGTGTACATACGTATGTGCATATATGTGTGTATACACACACATATATATATGTAAAACCATTCTATACATCTGTTTACATATATATGTAAAACCATTCTATACATCTGTTTATCAGTTCTTTCTCTGGATGAAGATATCATCTTCCTTCAGATAGTCTTTGTAGTTAATTTGGTATTTATAACAGTCAAAATGACTTAGTTGCTCAAAATCATTCTTAAAACAATATTGCTGTTACTGTACACGATGTTCTCTTGGTTCTACTCATTTTGCTCTTCATTATTTCATGCAAGTCCATCCATATTTTTCCAAGGTCATCAAGCTATTAATTTCTTATTGCAGAGTAGTATTCCATAACAATCATATACCACAACTTGTTCAGCCATACCCCAATTGATAGGCATCCCTGCAATTTCCAGTTCTTTGCCAACAGAAAGAGAGCTGCTTTAAAAATTTTAAAATATACAGGTTCTTTTCCTTTAGCCCTAATTGTCTTGGGAAACAGACCTAGTAGTGGTATTGCTGGGTCAAAGGGTATAGGCAGTTTAATAACTCTTTGGCCATAATTCCAGGTCGCTCTCCAAAATGGTTGGATCAATTCACAGTTCTGGTCGATCCAATTACATTTTAGTCTGGTTCAGGCTGCACGTGGGAGAGTTGCCCAATGGGGCTCATTGATACCTTTGGGCTAGAAAGAGTCTAGCTAAAGGGAGTCAGAACTAGTCCAGACCAAAATGGAGTCATTAATGATTCTAGACCATCTTGGTAGAAAGTCTTTAGTGGAGTGCCTTAGGGATCTGTACTTTTATCAATGACTTGGTTAAAAGCTTCAATTGTGTATGGGTATCAAATTTTTAGGTAGCGCTAAGCTGGGAGGGGTTGTTTACCCATCTCCAAAGTCAACAACTAGAAGTCAGTAATCATTTATCGAGCTCTTATCATGGGCCAAGCACTGTATTAAGTACTAGGAATAAAAATACAAACAAAAAGAAAGCCTGCCTTCAAAGGCCTTACATTCTAATAGAGGAAGGTGGTACATAAAAGGCAAATGAAAAACAGGAAGGGAGAAGGTGCTTACCTGCATGGAGGGATTGGTGGAAAAAGAAATTGGAGAGTCAAGAGCAGAGCCCAGAGAAAAATGAGTAGGAAAGATGAGTATGAAGGAATGAGTATGACTGGCCTGGGCACTTTTCCTAAAATAAAGTTTCCAGGAGGAACTGACCAGTCAGAGGAAGGAGTATCAGGGGCAAAGTGGTCTTCTAGGGGGGATTCTAGGCCATTGGATCATGGTAGAGAAAGGAGTCCAGAGAGTCAAGAGTGGTGTCCAGAAAGGAATGAGGGATTGAAGATAGAAACAGGCTAGGGCACTAGGTTGAGTTGAATAGGATTGAATTTCCTAAGTGTAATGCATGGGCTCAAGAAATTGAATTCATGAATATAAGAAGTGGAAGACAGATAGTATGTTGTCTGAAGAAAATCTGGGGATGTTAGGGGACCTCAGGTTTGAAATGAGTCAAAGGTGTGATATCACAGTCAAGAAATCGAGTATGGTCTTGGGCTGCACTATGAGAGACATAGCTTCCAGAAAGAGGGAAGGAAAGAGAACCTGACTTCAGGGCCAGCGCTCTATCCACTGAGCCACCTAGCTACCCTGCAACTGTACCCTTCAATTCAGTTCAACAGTTCTTGTCATGTGTAGGCGTTATGCTCAGTGTGTGATGGAGGGATATGTACAGTTTAGATGAGACACAAGACATGGTCCTTGCCTTCATTGAGATCACAGTCTAATAGGGTGAGAAGACACATCCAGGGATACTTTCCAGGATGGTGAGGAGCCTCAAATCCATGCCATTTGAGAATCAACAGAAGGAACTAGGAATGTTTAGCTTGGAAAAGAAAAGGCTCAAAGGGAAAATAATTTCTTCAAGTATTTAAATGTCTGTTATATAGGAGTAGACTTGTCCTGTTTGGCTCCAGAGGTCAGAATCAAGAAAAATAGTGGAAGTTTGCCATGAAGCAAATGTAGGGTTGAGGCCAGGAAAAAGCTTGCAGACATTTTGAGCCATCCAAGGTGGTATAGGATGCCTCCAGAGGCATAGGGCTTCTCCTCAATGGAGATCTTCAAGAAGAGACCAGATGTTCACTTGTCAGGTAGAGAAGATCACTTCACAGGAATTGGTTGGGTGGGATAGCCACTGAGATCCCTTCCTACTCTCAAAATGTGTGATTCTATGAGGGACAAAAAGCAAAGTGCTAGGCAGAACCTGACAGATTGTTGTCAAAGATTGGTAGAAGGATAAGAAGACGCTTCCTGGATGAGGTACCATGGGAGTTGGGCTTTAAAAAGCTGGGTAAGTATTCAGTAGGTAAAGAAGGAATGGAGAGGGTGAGGGCAGAGCATCTTGGGGTTTGGCTAGAAGATAGAGAGTATTATTATTGTTATTCAGTTGTGTCCAATTCTTTGTGACCCAATTTTTGGAGCTTTTTTTAGCAGAGATACAGGAGTGGTTTGTTATTTCTTACTCCAGCTAATTTTATGGTTGAGAAAACTGAGGCAAAAAAGGTTAAGTTACTTGCTCAGGGTCACATAGCTAGTAAGTATCTGAGGTCAGATTTGAACTCAGGTCTTCCTGACTCCAAGCCCAGCATTCTATCCATTGCACCACATAGCTGCCCTAATGAGAGGGGAAGGGAAATATTATAAGAGAAAGTTGGAAAAGAAGGGTAGTGACATACTGTAGAAGACTTTGAATGCCAAGTAAAGGTCCTTGTAATATGAGGAGACTTGACTCAAGGACCTCTAAGGTTCCTTCTAGTTCTAAATATATGTTCCCCTGATCACATAACTAGATGATCTCTAAGGTTACTTTCAGCTCTAATTCTATGATCCCAAGTCACTTCCCTTTTGGGGTCCCAAGTTTTTTTATCTGTAAAGTGACATAGTTGGACTTAATGACCTCTAAGTTGCCTTCCAGCTCTAAATTTGTTATCTTATGATTTTTTGGAGTCTATGAAATTGCAAAGAAGGAAATTTAAGTTTGAGGTTAAGAGAAACTTTCTAACATTATTCCAGAGTGGAATGGGCTGCCTTTCTGGGTACTGGGTTGCTCATCGCTCAAGTTCTTTGGTTAGAAACTGGGTATCCATTTGTTGGGGATATTGTGGTGGAGATTCTTTTTCAAAATGTGTTAGATTAATTCTAAAATCCCATCATCCCATGCTTTGATCTTTCACTCTTCTCCCCATCTCAATTCCCTCCATAACTTCAACCATTACTTCTTTGCCAATGACTTCTAAATCCAAATCTTCAGTCCTTATCCTTCACTCCAGCTCTGGTCCCTTATGTCCAACGGCCCTCTGGGCATCCACTCTTGGATGTCCCCATGCTCAAATCATCTAAAATCAAATTCATTATCTTCCTTCCTGAGCCTACTATCCCTCCTGACTTCTCTGTCTCTGGCCATGGTACCATCACTGTCCCAGGCTTCAAAACTGAGAGACCTCTTTGACTCCCTTATCTCATTCTTCCCTTATATCTAGTTAGTCACCAAAGTTCTGTGGATTTTTCCTGAGCTCTTCCTCCTTCATCATTTGTGTTTCCTTAACCCAAGTCTAAATATCCTTAAGACTGGATTAGGAGACACTCTGATGGCTGCTTTCCCTGCTTACTGGCTCTCCTTGCTCTAAATGATCAACATTTATCAATCAGTTAATTAAATTGGTAAATTTCATTTAAATAATTAATGTATTGACATTTATTAAGTGCCTACTATGTTCTAAGCACACTGTGCTAAGCACCAAATATAATAAAAAGAGGCAAAGGACAGCTCCTGCCCTCAAGAAGCTTACAATCTAATAGGGGAGACATGCTATCAAACACATACAAAGCAAGGTATATACACAAACACAAAATCAGAGAAACTCAGAGCTGGAAGGAGCCTCAGAGGACACCTAGTCCAACTGGTATAAGAATCTTCTCTACAACACCTCCAATAAGTGGCCACCCAATCTTTGCTGGAAAATCCCCTTTAATGGAGCTTTGTTTTCTGAGAATTCTTATGGAATTTTGGACAGCTCCAAGTAAAAGGGCACCATCTGCCTCTCTGTAACTTCTACCTATTTCTCCTAGTCCTGCCCTCTGAGGCCATACAGAATGTGTGTGATCCCTCTTTACATGATGGCCCTTCAAGCACTTGGCAGCTTTTCTCCATAATTCTGCTTTAAGTCTTTTCTTCTTCAGAGTAAACATCCCTAGCTATTTCCACCTACAACAGATCATCATAAGACTCACCTCAATTGAAACTCACCTGCTCCATGAAACAATGATGTCATTTAAAGAACTGAACTACTCTCCAAGCTGCAGCCTGACTAAGCTTCCTTAATCTGGTCTTTCATTATGGCACTTCGCTCTATGAAATCTTTCAAAGCCTTGCCGTTTTTCACCATATCAAACCTAAACTCCTTCCTGGATTTGAAAGTCAACATTATCTGACTCCACCCTACTTGCTTGGCCTTATATCTCTCTTCTCCCTAGCATATGGCTTCTGCTCCAGCCAGGTTGCTTTTATCTCTAGCACCCGTGTCCAAAGTGTTCAATCCCCCAATGACTATCTCTCTCTTTCCTTTTGACTAATCCTACTGATCCTTCAAGACCCAGAGAAAGGAAGTCTTCCCTGACCTCTTCAGTTCACATTGTTCTTTATCTGGACTCTTTCATCCTTGAAAGCTGGAGGTCAGTGTTTAATGCTAGGGCGCTAAAGAGGGCCCTTTAAGAACATTGACCAATAGGATGTGTGTCTGCAGGAAAGGGACCAAGATAGTGAGGAAATTGGCAACCATGGCATAGAAGGATTGGCTGAAGGTACTCAGAGTGTTGGATGAGAAAGAACTTGGAGGGGGAGTGGTGGCTGCAGCATAATAGTTGCCCAAGTCTTTGAAAGGCTGATTTGAGGAAGAGAGATCATACAGGCAGCTAGCACTGGGCTAGTGCTATATAATAGAGGACTGGGCCTGGAGTCAGAAAGACCTGAGTTCAAATCTTGTCTCAGATATTTATGAAATGTGTGACCCTGGGCAAGTCACTTAACTTCTGTTTGCTTCAGTTTCCTTAACTCTAAAATGAAAACAATAATAGCATCTACCTCACAGGGTTATTATGTGGATCAAATAAGATAGTATTTGTAAAAGTCTAGCACAGTGCTTGAAACATAGTAGGCACTTAATCAATGCTTGTTCCATATGATTACGGTAACTTTGTGTTTGATAAATATAAAGACCTAAGCTTTTGGGTTAAGAATTCATTATTTGGCAAAAATTCTTGGGAAAATTGGAAAGCAGTCTGGCAGAAACTTAGTATAGAGTAGACCAATATCTAGTTGTCTTTAAAATGTTGTTACTATATAAACTGTTCTCCTGGTTCTGCTCATTTCACTCTGAATCAGTTTATACAAATCTTCCCAGATTTCTTTAAAAATATCCTTTTTTTAAAAAAAATTTTTCTTCCTGTGTAGTAGTATGGCATTTGTATATCAACATTTGTTGAAACATTACCAAATTGATGGGCACTTCCTTAGTTTCCAGTTCTTTGCTACCAAAAAAAAGTTGCTAAAAATATTTTTGTACATCTGGGTCCTCATTTTCCTTTTTCTTTGATTCCCTGGTATATAGACCTAGTAGAGTTAGTACTGGGTCAAAGGGTATACACAGTTAGTAACTTTTGAGGCATAATCCTAAATTGCTCTCCAGAATGGCTGGATTGGTTCAAAGACAGGGCATTAATGTGCCAGTTTTCTGAAAGCCCTATCAATATTTGCCATTTTCCTTTTTTGTCAACTTTGCCAATCTAATGGGTCTTAGAGTTGCTTTAATGCATTTCTATAATTATAATAGCTAGCACTTATGTAATGCTTTAATGCTTTTACATACAGATATCTGTGGACCTAGGCTTTATTTTGGGCTCTTATCTTAAACAGTGTTTCCTGTGAATTATTGTTCCTTTTTTCTGGTAGTCATGTTCCTTTATTATATTTTCTATGGTCTCAGTGCTGGTCAAACATAGGATGTCCCAAAAGTTTTAATGCAGTTTTAAGCTTGAATAGCTTAAAACTGCATTAAAACTTTTGGAACATTGTGTGTGTGCATGTGCATTCATGCGTGCATGCGTGTATTCATGTGTGTGTGTGTGTGTGTGTGTGTGTGTGGTATGGCTTGTCTCCCCTCTCTCCATTTTCAGCTTAAATCATTATAGAAAATCATGTTTTCAAAACTCTAGGTAAATATGTTTTTACCTGCCCTCATTAGTTGTGTTACATCCCTGGTTAAGAATTCATTCTTGTTAAATCATTCTTCAAAAAATTAAAATTTCTCAGACACCAGTTTGGTAACCACCCGCTCATTTTCCAAATCTACTTATCTTACAAAGCCCCCTCCTGGGGCAGCTAGGTGGCGCACTAGATAGAGCACCAGCCCTGAAGTCAGGAGAACCTGAGTTCAAATCCGGCCTCAGACCAAACACTTGACACTAGCTGTGTGACCCTGGGCAAGTCACTTAACCCCAATTGCCTAAAAAAAAATTAATAAAGCCCCCCTCTCCTTCAATAATTGGCAATGATGAAAATATAATCCGTGGCCCTAGGATGGTTTTGTTTTTGTGGTGGGTTTTTTTTTTTCCATCAGAGACTTCAGCATCCTTAATAAACACTTGCTGGGTTCTTTCCAGTGGTACCATTGGCCAGCACAGTGTCTAGCCCGTCTTTTTCATTCATTTGTCCCCATATGTTTGGATAGTGGCTGTCAGATCACACAAGTCTTTGGAGGCTCTTCGTAAGATCCTGCATACATACCCTGGGAAGACAACAGATTTCTCTATTGATTATATTGGGTCAACAATATCAAACTTTGTCATTCTCCAGTAGGGAGTCACTGCCCTTCACCACTCACTTCTTCCTCTGCCCATGCCTGGATGATTGCTCTCTCTCCTGATGCCATCTATGGACCCACACCATCATTCCTTGGAGAACGAGAAACAACTGTCTCCTAAACGGGGCCAGCTTCCTTTTTCGTCAGAAGACCTTCATACCCATAACTTAGTCCAGGTCAGAATATGTTGCTCTCCTTCCCAGGATGCTTCAGTAGCTCTGTATCGCCTCTAGGATAAAATACCAACCCTTCTCTTTGGCATTTCAGCCCTTCACAATCTGTCTCTAGCCTCTCTTTTCAGGCTGATTATGCATCGATTCCCTCATGCACTCTACATTATAGCCAACTGGACTACTTCTCCATCCTAGGCATCCTATCACCTGCCTCTGGGTCCCGGCGGGGGGGGGAACCTGTGATCTCAAGGCCACATATGGCCCTCTAGGTCCTCAAGTGTGGCTCTTTTGACATGTGGCTTTGAGGCCACAGGCTCCCCACCCTGGTCTATCCATAGGCTGTTCCTCGTGCCTCCAGTATCCTCCCTCTTTACCTCTGCTTCTTGGAATCTTTGCTCCCTTCGAGGCTCAGCCCACGTGCTGTCTCTTACAAGATGTTTTGCAATAGCCTGCTGGTTGGTTTCCTTACCTCAAATCTCTTTCCATTCCAGCCTATCCTCCATTCAGCTGTCAAATTATTCTTCCTAAAGAGCAAGCCACCCTGGC
Source organism: Phascolarctos cinereus (assembly GCF_003287225.1). Classification (NCBI taxonomy): domain Eukaryota; kingdom Metazoa; phylum Chordata; class Mammalia; order Diprotodontia; family Phascolarctidae; genus Phascolarctos; species Phascolarctos cinereus. The sequence continues at coordinate 384,262,037 of NW_027556098.1, read as the reverse complement.
CAGTTTATGCTGCACATACCTTGTTAGTTCATATTCATTTGCATGTCACCTCCATTAGACTGTGAGCTCCTCGAAAACTTGGGCTATTTTTTTGTATCCCCAGCATTTAGCCCAAGGCCCGGCACATAGTAGGTACTTAATAATGTTAACTGACTGACCCTACTCAATAAACTTGAATGGCTTCTTATTCCCTCTAAGATCAAACATAAACCCCTCAGTTCAGCTTTTAAAGCACTTTGTAATCAGACCCTTTCCTACCTCTCCAGTTTTCTGACCCTTTATTATCCTCTACAACCCTTGATGGTGACCCAGTTACACTGGTATCATTGTTGGGCCTAGTACATAATACTGAGACTGTGCATTTTCATTGACTGTCCCCCGTGACTGGGTTTCTCTTTCTCCTCACCTCCAGCTCCTGGATTCTGTGCCATCCTGTTAGTATTAGCTAAGATCCCACCCTCTGAAAGAAGCCTTTGCCAGTCCCCCTCAATGCTAATGCCTTTCCTCTGAGACTACAGTCAATTTACCTTGTATTTGTCTTTTATGTACATAGTTATTTGAATGTTGTCAAGGAATGTGAGTACCCACTAGGGTAGGTCCTGGTTTTCCTTTCTTTGTATCTTTGGTGCTTAGCAATATCTATAACAGGGCTGGGGAACCTGAGGCCTTGAGGTCATATGTGGCCCTCCAGGTCCTCAAGTGAGGCCCTTTGACTGAATCCAAACTTCACAGAACAAATCCTTTGACTGAATCCAAACATCACAGACCCATTCAGTCAAAGGACCACACTTGAGGACCTAGAGGGCCACATGCAGCCTTGAAATCACAGGTCCCCCCCCACCCCAGTCTGGAACATAGTGTTTAACAAATGCTTGTTGAATATTGAATTGAATTAAATTGTTAACTTCACATATTCAAGGGTCTTTCTTCTTCCTCTTCTCTATGACACGTTCTTCTACCATCCAACTTCCTGATGCAGGCCTGGCTTCCTTTCATGAGTAAGTGGACTGGGGTATGGGTTGTTTGGTTGCTAACAGGATGGCTTCCTTCTCTCTCCATTCCCCCAAAAACCTCAACAACCATGCCCCTGGGTTTTGAAACACTCCTAATTAGGAATATGCAGCACTGATCATCCCAAGGGGGCTAGAAAAGAATCCCCTCAAATGCCCATGCCCTGTTCCCACCAGAGGAGCCTGTCTTCTAAGGAGGGGTGGAACTCCACAGCAGCAATGGTGGGCACAGACCTCATGTCTCACTATCAGCTGCAGCTTTCATTGCGATAGCTAATATGTGTATGAGTGGGTCACGCTCAGACTATTATCGACTATCGGGGAAAATTCAGAACTCTAACGGAGCTTACAACACAGAATGTCAGAGCTGGAAGGGCCCTTAGGACGGAGAATGTCAGAGATGGGAAGGGCCTTAGAATAGAAAATGTCAGAGATGGGAGGGGACTTCGAACAGAATACTGAAGAGTTAGGGGTCCTTATATGAACAGCTTAGAATGCCATAGCTAGTAGAGGCTTTAGAGATCATTCAGTACAACACCCTCATTTTACAGAAGAAACAGGCTCAGAATATTTAAGTGATTTGCCTGGGGTCATCAGGAGATCATAGCAGAGCTGATACTAAAACCTAAGGCTCCTTATTCCCAGGCCAATGCTCTTTTCCCCTTGGGAAGTTGAGCTGGAGATGTTGATCATCTCTCTATGAAAATGACTTCATGAAGTACCAGCTGTAACTTTCAAAGCAAGTGTCCACTGAGGGCTGAGCATGAGTGAGGAGTCCAGGATGACACTGGGGTTGAAAGCCTGAGTGAGTGGGAGGATGGTGGTGACCCCATTCTAATAGGCTAGCTCTGACTAATAATAGCTAGCATTTCTAGTGCTTTAAAACTTCTTTTGGAGGCAATTTGGCTTAAGTGACTTGCCCAGGGTTACACAGCTATGCTTTAAAACTTGCAAAGCTTTACATACATTAACTCATTTGATCCTTACAACAATCCTATGAAATAGGTGCTATTATTATCCCTATTTTACAGATGAGTAAACTGAATCTGACAGAGGTTAAGTAACTTTTCCAGAGTCACACAGCTAGAAAGCTGGTGTCAGATTTAAACTCAGGTCTTTTCACCTCCAAGCACAGCATTCTACCCACTGTGCCATTTAGTTGCCTAGAAGTGGGGATGGTTTTGGGGAAAAGATAGTGAGTTATGTTTGGACATACTGACTTTAAGATGTTTACAAGCCATCCGAATTGAGATGTCAAAGAGGTAGATGGTGATGTGAGAAGAGAGATGACTAGGGTTTGAATATGTAGATCTGAGGATCATTTGCATTGAGTTGATAATTGAATCCGTGTGAGTTGATGAGATAATCAAGTGAGATGGCATAGAGATGGAAGAGAAAAGGGCCTAGGATAAGACCCTTGGGGGACACCCACAGTTATCAGGCACGACCTACAGAAAGATCCAGCAAAGGTGACTGAGAAAGAGCAGATAGACAGGAGGAGAACTTGGAGAGAGCTGTGTCTCAAAAAGCTAGAGAGAAAAGGGGATCCGACAGTATCAAAGGCTGCAGAGAGGTCAAGAAGGATGAGCGCTGAGGAAAAGCCATTCAATTTGGCAATTCTGAGGTCACTGGTGACTTTGGAGAAAGAGTTTTCTTTTGAATGGTGAAGTCTGGAAGCCAGATTGTGGAGGGTTTAGAAGCAAGTGAAGTGAAGGGAAGTGGAGATACTTGGGCTAGATAGCTTTCTAAAAGAGTCTAGTCAAGAAGAAAAGGAGAGTCATGGGATGTGTTTGTAGGTAACAGGAAAGCAGCCCAGTAGGTAGGGAAAGATTAAAGAGTTGTGAGACAGTGGGTATGATAGAGGGAGTGAGAGGTATAAAAAGTTTGAGAGACATAGTTCCTGGGTAATTAATCATTTTATTACTCATGCTAGTAGATAATGAATAAAAGGAGTCAGTGGCATTCTCAAATGCCAAAGACCCCTCATGGAACCTACTCAATGCTTATATGTCCTTAGAAGAGTAGGTATTTCTGAGGGTGGCAATCCACTATGATTGATTAACAATTAATGAGAAGAATGAATATTATAATGAGAGGCATGCTTATTCTAATGAGTGGTTAGGGAATGTGATTGATCACTCAGTCTTGGACAGAGACATCTCTTATCCAGATTAGCCCTGTGTAGGGCAATCTAGACAAAAAGGGGTCCACCTCTATTCAGACCTGGCTTTGTGGAACACAATGTGCCAGAATTCATCTTAGATTCAATTCTTTGTAAGATTTTGCAGTTGGGGTAGAGTCTCCTACCCAGGAATGAAAAGCCTGTACCCCTGGGATTTGAGCAATCTCTTCCAACAACAATGTCCTTCAGAGACTGAACAACCTAAAAGCTTCTGAAAAAAAAATCCTGGTCTAATTCAGTAATTGATTATTAACATGAGAGAAATCATCATTTCTCTCAGGAGTCTCTCTGCTGGAGGAGACAGGATGGAATGGGATGAAGGGGAGGGGATGTAGAAGGGATGGCCAAGGCAAGGAGAAGAGCCATATCTTCATATGAAATTGGAGTGAAGGAAGAGATAGTAGAGGAAGACATCTGAGTCATGTGAGATGAGGAGGGAAGAAAGAGTTCTCAACGAATGACCTCAACTTTGTCTCCCTTATTAGAATGTAAACTATTTGTGGTCAAAGACCGTGTTTTCATCTTTTCTTGTATTCCTAGTACATTGCCTGACACATAGTAAGTGCTTAGTGACTGGCTGGCTATATAAATGCTCTCATTATTGTTATTGTTATTATCCCTAGATGTGAACTATGACCGAGGTTTAAATAATTTGTCATTGGGAGTGCCAGGGTGGAGGTTTTAATGAGTGTGAGAACAGGGAGCCTAGCACCTCTTGCTAAAGGTCAGGTTCCCCTAGACCAGGGCTGGGGAACCTGCAGCCTCAAGGCCACATGTGGCCCTCTAGGTCCTCAAGTGTGGCCCTTTGACTGCATCCAAACTTCACAGAACAAATCCTCTTAATAAAAGGATTTGTTCTGTAAAACTTGGACTCAGTCAAAAGGCCACACCCAAGGACCTAGAAGGCCACAGGTTCCCTGTCCCTGCCCTAGACTGAACCTGGTCCAAACTGCATGTGTGCCTAGGTACTAAACCGCGAGCAAGTTAACCTCAAGGTTAGCAATAGTTAGATAAAGCATTTATTAAGTGCTTACTATGTGCTAGGTGTTGTGCTAAGTTCCTGGGATGCAAATGAAAGCAAATAATACAGTCCCTACACTCAAGGAGCTTATATTTTCTCTCTGTCTTTCTCTCTCTCTCTGTCTCTCTCATATTAGTCATATTGTATGAGAAGAAATAGAACCAAAGGAAAAAAGCTACCAAAAAAAGTGAAAATAGTATACTTTGATCTGCATCCAGACTCCATCAGCTTTTTCTCTGGAGGAAGACAACATTTTCCATTATAAGTCCTTTGGAATTGTCTCGGATCATTGTATTGCTAAGAAAAGCTAAGTCATTCATAGCTGATCATCACACAGTGTTGCTCTTGCTAGGTACAATGTTCTAGTTCTGCTCACTTCACTCAGCATCAGTCCAGACAAGTCTTTCCAGGTTTTTCTGGAGTCAGCCTGTTCATAATTTCTTATAGCACAATAGTATTCCTTTACATTCATATACCACAACTTGTTCAGCCATTCCCCAATTGACGGCCATCTCCTCAATGTCCAATTCTTTGCCAGTATGAAAAGAACTTTTATAAATATGTTTGTACATGTGGGTCCTTTCCTCTTTTTTTTTTGATCTCTTTAGGATATAGACCTAGCAGTAGTATTGCTGGGTCAAAGGGTGTGCACAGTTTGATAGCCCTTTGAGCATAGTTCCAAATTGCTCTCCAGAATGGTCAGATCAGTTCACAACTCCACCAACAATGCATTAGTGTACCAGTTTCCCCAGATCTTCAAGGAGCTTATATTCTAACAAGAGAAGACAACACATAAGGGGAACTATACATGGGGGGAAGGGAAAGGAAAGGATGGAAAGTGGATCTACTTGGGCACAAAGTGATTGTTGAAGAGTAAAAGTCCAGAGAATCATTTGAAGTGTGAGTGAAGTGAAACATAGAAGGAAATCAGGGCTTCAGGGTGGGGGTTTCTCTAGGGTGAGAAGGAAAAGAAGTGACAGTGAGTTGAGCTACTGATGATCCCTAGTGTGATCTGAGGCAAGAAGAGAGGAAGGTGAACCAAGGAAGACTTTCTGGAGGAAACATTTAGAACTAGAGACTTTTAGATATTCTCAAACATGAACTGAGATTTGGAAAGGGACATGAAGAAGGGGTGGAGCTGAGATTCAAGGGACATCGAGAGAGGTAAAGTTTGACATCTTCTTCTCCAGGCAGTCACTTCTTGGTACTCTTGCCTGTCTGTAACCATGCCTAGGAAGTAAAAGAGTTGGTCCCCTAGCCACTAACAACCACAGAGCCTCAGAACTGGAAAGCAACTTAGATAACCTCATTTAGTACAACTCCTTCATTTTTCAGATAGGGAAACTGAGGTCTGGACAGGTGAAGTGAATTTCTCAAGGTCACATAGCTAATAACTACAAAACCATGGGCTTTTGACTCCAAATGCAGGGCTTTTCCCACTGCACCATAACTTATGGCAGGAAATCTTACCCTGGCCCTCGTTTGGGTGCCAGCTCCAGCCCATCAAGTTGGGTCATCCTCAAACCACTATACCTCTAGTACCATTAAATAAAAAGCCCTTTTATGAATCACTTACTTGGTGTATGACTGTTCTAGCCTCCGGGCTACTTCAAAGACAGCTATTACATAATCTTTTTTTTTTTTTTTAAGGACCTCGAAATCTAATGGAGGTGGGTTTGGACATGTAATTTAATAGGTTTTTACAGCCAGAAGGAACCATGAAGACCATCTGATCTAAACATTTTCTCACATCTACTCACATCACTCAACTTGGACTGGAAGATGCGAATGGGAGCTGGAGAAAGTCACATTTAGGCTCAATGTAAGAAAACACGTCCCAACAAGATGATTCATTTTAAAAAATGTTATTGTTATATTTCATTCCTATGTAACCTGCATTTCCCAATGTATTTCTCTGTCTTCCCCTCAAAAGAGAGCCATTGCTTTTCATAATGAATTGAAAAAAGAGGAGGAAAACAATTCTGCAAAATTAACCAATAAATCAGAAAAGTCTGACACCATACGCAACGTTACCCAACTATTAACAGTCTCCATCTCTGTGAGGAATCTGGGAGAGGTATCTTCTCATTGTTTTTCCTTGGGGCCAAGCATGGTTATGATCATGTCACAACACTCAGTTTCAACTGTCTTTGTCTTCTTTCTATTTACATTTTTTGTAGTGACTATATATTGCTTTCCTGATAGAACCAATTAATCTGTGGAATTATTAAATGGGGCAGGCGTGCCAGCTTCTTTGGGTACTTGTCAGGAAAGACCATGATGTCGGGGGGAAGGAGGCTGTAATTACACTTTAATAAGGCACAGAGAGTACAGGGGTGAATAGGCATAGAAAGTACAGAGACAAGAGGCAAAAGTGGGGGCATAGAGGCAGACAGTGTGATGACAGGGATGGGATAGTGGAGGAGGCAGGCAATGATGTGGAAGAGTGGGAGAAGCACAGAGACTCACTCACATAACCATGGATTAGAGTTGGGAACACTCAGTAGTGTGGACCAAATGGACGTGGAAGATTTATGGGAGTGGAAAGGGGAGGACAGAAATCTAAGGTCTCATTTTTATAGAGTTTTGGTGGGGGATTGACTGTGCCACCATGGGGCTGGTTCATTAATATATCCAAATCATCTCCTTGTCAGTAAAACTTAAAAGTTAACACGTCTACATCCTCTCAAAATTATCAATACCATTTGGTGTTCTGCTGATCTTACTGTGGATGTCTGGAACTTGTCTGAGATTTACATATTATAAGCCCAAAAGCCCCTGACAGCAAGACCTAGATGACTTCCCCTGATTTAGCACATATTTTCAGGATGTGATTTTTGGTTAACATAGGATATATTTTACAAATTGTGCTCCTTTGATCTTTGGGATACTCGGTACATAACTTCTAGCTTCCCCTTTGCAACTTTTACTTCCTGCTACTGTCCCTTTATGCTGACTAATTATAAACTTACTATACTAACTAAAAGGGGGGAGTAGATACAATGAGATACAATGTTAACACAGTGTTCTACTTACTTCACTTTGTATCAGTTCATGCAAGTCTTCCTATACTTCTCTGTTTTCCTACAGTATAGCAAAATTTCATCAGATCCATGTGCTGCAACCTGCTTAGCCATTACTTAAACAATGGGCATTTACTTCATGCCCCGTTCTTTACTACTACAAAATATGCTGCTATAACTAATTGGCATATATCTTTTTGTGTTTGGCCACCTTGGTATATGGCTTGCAGTGGGATCTCTGAATTAAAGGATAGGACTATTTTAATCACTTTTGTGACATAACCTCAAATTGCTTTTCTCAATAGTTGGACCAATTCATAGCTCCAACAATAATGTATTAGTGTGCCTTACTTTCCATAACACCTGTAACTGTTCAACATTGGAATGGGCTGCCTTAAGAGGCAGCTGATTCCACCCTCTTTCCTTACTTTAGATCATCAAGTGAAGGCTGTATTAATATTCATTTGAGACATTTTGAGGGAGAATTCCCATTCATGTTCCACTTAGACTAGATGAGCCCAAGATCCCTTACAAATTGGAGGTTCTGATATAAATAGATTATAGTTTGAGTTACTTGCCAAAGTCACAAAGCTGGTAAGTGGTGGAACCAGTATTTGAACTCACATCTTTTGACTTCAAATATAGAGGTCTTCCAAGTATGTTAGGATGCACCAATAATTAATATACAAAGGTTTGTGAGAGCAAAGAAGAGATGCAGGAGGGAGCGATCCCTTTCACCTGGGGTGGTGAGAAGGGTCTAGGACAGCCTCATGGAGGAGGTGACCTATGTCAGATAATATCCTCAAATACCTAACCATCCTCACAAAGGCCAAGGATCCTGAGACAGGGGACTCTCAGTACCATGAGAGGGACTTTTATGGATGGTTAATTGCTCTTGTTAACTCATCCCACTTCCCCAGTGCTAATTATTTCTCAGTCTGCCTGGCCCACCCTGGCCAAGGGCAGTGGGCAGGGTTCTTGTGGGCAGTAGTGAGGCTGAATCATATGGGGCTAGGCCTCCTTGCTGTGGTGAGGGCTGGGTGAGCTAGGCCTCCTGCCCTGCGTTCATCACAGTTTTATACCTGCTTAATTATAACCATTAGTGAGATTGTGAAAAAAAAAAAGGGATTTGGGCCAGGTCTGGAAACACACGAAGATGGGGCTGTGCTCCATCAGCAACCCAAGAATTCTTTGTGGTTTAGTAGCAAGAACACTAGATTTGGAGTTCAAAGATCTCTTCTGGATACAGAGAGCAGATTTCCGGCATTAAAAATCTATACAATTTTCTGAGATGGGGGACTATGGTTGTGAAATATTACAATACGTGGTAACCCCTGGTTGATAGGCTGGTAGTTTTTGCTGAATGATCTTTTTCCTCTTTCTGTTATTCTTTGTTACAAAGCATGGCTCCCTAGGAAGAGTACTGAAGGGGTGGGGGAAAAGCATGTGTGTATACACACAAACACACATACAATATACATATATGTTATATAGATAACATTTAGAAAAGGTGGTAGAAAAGCAAAAGATATCAATAAAATTAAAAATCCATGTATTTATACAAAAAAATCCTCATGTTGAAAGGTGTTCCTTGTAACCCTTGATCCCACCTCATGTGTTGTATCCTAGGGGGCTGCCTCCCTTTCTTACCTCTAATCCAGCTCAGGCCACAAAGTGTTTTTCATTTGTCTTTCCCTCAGCCCCCCTTCTCTTTCCCACCATCTGGCAATGGGGCTGGATGAACACTGAAGATGGGGGCTCTGATTCCTTTGTATAATGCATAGTACAGAATTTTCTTTTCCAAACTTTTAAAAGTTTATTTTCTCTCTTTTTTTCCCCTTTTCTCTTCTCCAACTACATATCCTTCCTCTTTTCTTCTTTCTATTCTGCTTTCCCTCCTTTCATCCCTCCCTCCTTTCCTCCTTCCTAGCTTCTTTCCTTCTTTTCCTTCCTTCTTTGCTTCCTTCCTCCCATTCTTCTTTCCCTCTCTCCCTCCCTCCCTCCCTTTTTCAACTTCCTTCCTTCCTTCCTTCCTTCCTTCCTTCCTTCCTTCCTTCCTTCCTTCCTTCCTTCCTTCCTTCCTTCCTTCCTTTCTTCTCCTCTCAAACTTTCTTTTGTCATTTAAACCAGTGTCCAACAACAGCCTCAATTTTTATGGTTTTTATGAAACACAAAATTCTCACAATAAGCCTGTGCGATTGGTGGGGCAAGTCTTAGTTTCCCCACTGAGAGGGGAGGAAACTGAGACTTGTGATTGTGAAATGGTTTGCTCAGGGTCATGTAGCTAGTACGTATTGGAACCTGGACTTAAATTAGTCTTCTTACTCCAAGTGTGGTGCTATTTCTGCCACACCACAAGGAGGAACCCGTGCCCTTGGTGCCACACAGTCCTGTGACACAGGAGAGGATGGACTCCCAACAGACCTGCCTGACCTGACCTTGCAGTCCAGGCACTGTCCTCTAACCAGAGCCACCTGCTTGCACATGAGGGAAGGGCCCCAAACAGCAGGGTTTACGTAATGTCTGAACCTGCCACATCTTTTCTCTCTCTTTAAAAACAAACAAAATCCACTTTGAAAAATTACAGTGGAACACTCATCAGAAAACTTTACATGCCATTACACAGAGGACAAAAAAAGAGGATTATAGGTGAAACTCTGAATTTCGATTAGATCCATGTGTTATAACAATAATAATAATAATAGCATCATACACATAACATATAATCTCAATTTTGTTACTACCTTGTTAAATATCATATATAAATAACATTATATGATATATAAATAATACACTATGTATAACATATAAATAACATATGTAATATATATTATCTATAATATATATTTCTCATATATGTATGTGATATTTAACAAGACAGCTTTTAAAGTTGGAAGGGCTCCAGGTTATCTAGTCGAATTCCCCCATTTTATAGAGCAGACTGGGGACTCCTTGAGATCAAGTGTTATGCCTTACACATTAGACTGGAAGCTCCCCAAGGGCAGGGACAATCTTCTTCCTCAGACCATGGACTTACTGAAGACAGGGGCTGTGTTTTCCCCTTCTCAGAAGGCAAGAGCTAGGTCTCCTCCATCAACCTAGGGGCTCCACAGCAGTGAGGACCACATCTTATTCTCCTCTCCCCTTCCCGCTACCTTGTACAGGGTGAATATCTACTTGACTGACCACTAACACAGCTTTCTTATTATGTGCCATTGAATTGAAGCCTGCCAATGCTCCATGAGCAGGCTGGTCAGGGACACTTTCCTGGTGACTCTCCTTTTATCATGCTCCCACATCCCCTTGGGAGATGTACCCAGGCTATTTGCCTCGTGTGCTCAGAATCGCCAGACACCTTATACATCGTTGCCGAGGTGATTTTCTTTAAATCTGACCATGGCGCCCTCTACTCAATAAATACCATTGGTTTCCTGTTGCTTCTAGAATAAAATAGAAATACCTCTGTCTGTTTAGCTTTTAAAGCCCTTTACAACCTTGTCCCAGTATATACTCCCAGTCTCACTGCATATTGCTCCCCCTCTCGCGCTCTATGGTTCAGCCAAGCTGACTTTGTCTCTGTTCCCCACACATGACACTCCATCTCCCATCTCTGAGTCTTTGCATTGGCTGTACCTCATGCCTGGTAGGTAATCCCTCCTTGCTTCATAGAATCCTCCTTTACCTTCAAGAAGTAGCCCCTTCTCCATGAAGGCTTTCCTTATTCTCCCTCCTGCTACTACCACTCCTCCTAAACTACCTGGTATTTAACTATTTTGTATATGTTTATACTGATTGTATTTATTCCGTATATGCTAATATATGTACTTGTTATCTTCCCCATTAGGATAGAAGCCCCTTTGGAGTACAGATCGCTTCATTTATTGTATTTATATCGCCCGTGACTAGCACAGTGCCTACCACATAGAAGATGCTTAGTAAACACATGATTGAGTGATTGAAATGACTAATAACTATGGTTCATGTTTATATAGGATCATAAGATGTAAAGTTAGAAGAAGCCTTAGAACGGAATGAAATCGGAGGGACTTTAGAGAAAATATAGTACATGTCCCTCATTTTCCAGATGGAGCAACTGAAGCCCAAAAGTGGAAGGAACTTTTCTAAGGTCATATGTATCATAAATAGCAGAGCTAAGACTTGTACCAAGGTCCTTTAACTCTAAATTAAATATCCATCCATCCATCCATCTATCTATCTATCTATCTATCTATCTATCTATCTATCTATCTATCTATCCTACCCATCCCTCCATCCCTCTATTTATCTATCAATCTATCATTGGTCTATCTAGCTATCTGTTGATCCAGCTGTCTGTCTATCTATCTATTTATTTATCTTTTTTTTTGGTCCATAAGTTTAATTATCCACCTTATAGGATCCCAGATTTAAAGCTGGAAGATGATGAGGAAGTGAAGGGATTTGCCCAAGATCTCCCAGCTTGTAAGGGCAGAGTTGGGATTTGATCTCAGCTCTTGTGGTGCCATATCTCTCTAGCCTAGAGTTTCTTCACCTTTTTTTGTGTCCCCAGTCTCTTAGGCACTCAGTTTGATGAAGCTTAGGAATTCCTGCTCAGAACCACATTTTTAAATGCACGAAATAAAATATACAAGATTATCAAGGAAACCAATTACATTGAAATACAGTTATTCAAAAAATTTTTTTTTAAGTTTACAGACCTTAGATGAAAGACCCCTGCCATTATCTAACTTTCTTGTTTTCTCGTTTTAGGTAAAGAAACAGAGGCCCAGAGGGGGAAGTGACTTTCCAATGGTCACACAGCAAACTTTGGGCAAAGCCAGGACTAGAACTTGGATTCCCTGATTCTGAATCCAGACTCTCACTGGGACACTGTGCTTGTTTGCTCTCAGCCCCTTGCATGCAAGAGTCATAGTTTGAGAAAGGGCTTGGGGCCAGGGCAAAAAGGGTGTATGCCTTCTCATCAAGGAAGGAGTATGTCCTGAAGGTCTACTCCACCCTCTTTTTGTGCTGGTGGGGGCCAACCATTCCTTGAGGATCATGGGGCCGGCACCTTAGAACAATGAGTGGGAGGAAGGGGGGGAGGGTTGGAGTGGGGCCAAGAACTTCCTTCCCACAAGCTATGACAACCTGGCCCTAATCCATTTGCTTGCTGAGCACGACCCTGAGCCTTTGAACATGTGATTGCTTTGCTTGGCCTCTGGGGGACAATTCCTGACAGTTGAGGTGCATAATGAAAGCTTCCTGGGAAGTCTCTCAAAGGCAAGAAACAAACAAATGAAAAACCCAACTATAGTAACCAAAAACCCAGCCCGAAGCTGGTTCCCTCCTGTACTATGTACACTGTCCCAGTCTGGCCTCAGGTAACATTGAGTTTCCTTGTCGGCTGAGAATCCCAGGGAAACCAAATGACCCCATCTACCCCAGGACCATTCCTGTTCCTGTTCTTTCTTTGGCACCATCAGTGGCATTGATTCAGGATCAATAAAAGCTTAGGGCTGGAGGGATTTAGACACTTTTTAAGTCCAACTACTTCATTTTACAGGTAAGGAAACTGAGGTGCAGAGAGATTAAGTGACATGCAAGGGCATACAGGTCATAAGTAGCAGAGCTGCACGAGTCAAGATATCACCCTGTGACGTCATCAGTCCTTTTTGGGAAATGAAGAACAGACAACAATGATAGCTGTTCTGAGATTTGAACTCAGGTCGTCTGACTCCAGGGCCAAAGCTGCCTCTGCTCTCCAGGAATTAGAGGGTTCGTTTTCCAATCTTGCCTCCAAGCTCTTGGTCATTTTAATGTTTCCTCCGGCCCCAGCACCTTAGCTCACACTGGTGCACACCCTCCCCCCTCCAGACTCTTCCAGCTTGTCCCTACTACTCATGCCCATCTGAAGTCTCCTCATCTTTTTGGGCTTCTTTCAAGTCACACCAGACCAACTTAATTCCCTCACTTCCTTCCTTCTTCCCTTCGTTCCTTCCTTCCTTTCTCTCTTCATTCTTTTTCTTTCTCTCTCTCTTTCTCTCTTTCTTTCTCTCTTTCTTTCTTTCTTTCTTTCTTTCTTTCTTTCTTTCTTTCGTTAATAAATCAATCAGGTGATAGTTTACCTAGAATTTTGTGAAGTGTTTGATACAGTCTCTCCTATTTTTATGGAAAAGATAAAGAAACTGGGCTGGATAAGGATGAGTACCCAGACATAAAAAGTCTTCATCTATGGTTTGAAATCAAGTTGGATGAAAGCATCCAGGGCAGTGCCTCAGGGATTCATGCAGGACACTGCACTGTTTCTATCAATGGCTTGGATGAAGACATAGATGACTGTTGTTGCTGTGGAGTCATTGCCAACTCTTTGTGCCCCATTTGGGGTTTTCATGGGAAAGATACTGGAGTGCTTTGCCATTTCCTTCTCCAGCTTGTTTTATAGATGAGGAAACTGAGGCAAACAGGGTGAAGAGACTTTCTTAACTAGTAAGTGTCTGAGGCTGGATTTGAACTCAGGTCTTTCTGACTCTAGGCTTGGCACTCTATCCACTGCTCCAAGTAGCTGCCCCATAGGTGGCTCAAAGACTCATCAAATGTACAAATGGCAAAAAAAAGAAAGAAAAAAGAAAAAAAGGGAGGGAAAGTTAACACATTGGAAGAGAGTTGGAATCCAAAAAATTCTGAAGAGGCTAGAATACCTGGAATTTAATCCAGGAATCTAACAAGGAAGAAGGAAAAGTCCTCTGCTTGGAATTTTAGAAATCAACTTTATGAGTATAAGATGGGGAGAGTGAGGCTGAACAGCAGAAAAAGATATGAGGGTCTTAGTGGACTACAAGGCAATAGTGGCACTCCAAATAGCCAGTGTGATCTTGGGCTGCAGAAAGAGGGGCACAGTGAACATAAACTTGAGGACAAAGACTGTTTCGTTTTTGTCTTTGTATCTCCAGTGCTTAGCATGGAACCTGGAACATAGAAGGCATTTAACAAATGTTTGCTGATTCTACTTTGCCCTGGTCGGTCTATATATGATGTATTGTGGGCTTCTGAAGGTCGAGGACTGTCTTTTGCCTTTCTTCATTTTCCCAGCCCTTAGCACAATGTCTGCCAGATGGCTCAGTGGAGAGCGTACTGGGCTTTGAGTCAAGAAGAGGTCAAATATGACCCAAACTACTCACCAGCTGCGTTACCTCCTGGCAAGTCACTTAACGTCTGTTTGCCTTAATCCACTGGAGAAGGAAATGGCAAACCACTTCAGTATCTTTGTTAAGACAACTCCGTATGGGGTGGGTCATGACTGAACAAGAATAACAATAATGTTTATTGACTTGCTGTATTGTGTTTAATCTTGCGCTCCCCATTTGAAGAGGACTTTGGTCAAATGAAGGGCATCTAGTGGGGTAGTAACCTCTTGAACAGTCATCTGAGAATGGATTATGAAGGAGCTGGCAATGTTTAACCAGAAGACTTAGGGGAAGGACTGGCACATGGAAGAAGGAATAGACTTATTCTCCTCAGTCCCAGAGGGCGGAAGCAGGAACAAAATGGGAACATCATAAAGGGGCAGATTTAGAATTTTTACAAGAAAAAACTTTTTACATGTAACTGAGGAAAAATAAAACATTAAACAAATAGAAAAGAAAAAGAAAAACTACCTAACAGTCCTTGTTGTTGTTTTCAGCTGTGTCTGACTTTTCGTGACGTCATTTGTAGTTTTCTTGGCAGAGATACTAGAGTGGTTTGCCATTTCCTTCCCCGGATCATTTTACAGATGAGGAAACTGAGGCAAACAGGGTGAAGTGACTTGCTAGTAAGTGTCCGAGGCCAGATTTGAATTCAGGAATATGGGTCTTCCTGATTCCAAGCCCAGGCTCTATCTCCTGCGCAACCTAACTGCCCTATAAACACTTTACCTAACTATTGATAAAGGTATAGAAGGCCTTGTCATCAAATTAGCATACGGTCCAAAGCTGAGAGGGAGAGTTAGTATACTGGATGCCAAAGTGGGATCCAAAAAGATCTCAGCTGACTAGAATATTGGAACGAATCCAATTCAATAGAATTTCATAAGGAAAAAGGTAAAGGCTTCTGCTTGGGATTTGAAAAATCAATTTTATAAGCATATGATGAGGAAAGTGAGACCGAATAGTAGTTTGTTTGATAATGATCTAAGGGTTTTATCCATAGACAAATAAAGCAATTACTAAATGTTTACTATGTGCCAGGTACTGTATTAAGCTCTGGGGACACAAATGGAAGCAAAAAGATAGTACCTGCCTTCAAGGTGCTGATGTTCTAATGGCGAAGACAATACACAAATGGTGTGGTGCAGAGTGTCCTGGAAGGGGCACTGAGGCCTGAGCCCCAGCACTCATCCATCTCTCTGTGTCTGTTCTGCATCTCTCTCTGTCTCTCTCTCTCTCTCTCTCTCTGTTTCTCTGTCTCTGTCTCTGTTTTTCTGTCTCTGTGTCTCTCTCTGTCTTTCAATCTCTCTGTCTCTGTCTCTTTGTCTCTCTCTGTCTCTCTTTCTCTGTCTCTCTGTCTTTCTCTGTCTCTGCCTCTGTCTCTCTCTTCTTCATTTTTCTTTCCCTTCCCCTCTCTCTTGAAAAGTGGCATGGTCTACTTTGGGAAGTAGTGAACTTCTCTTTCACTGGAGGTTTACAAGCAAAAGCTAGATAATAATTTTTTGAATCTGCCCTCGGGGTGTTCTTGCCCTGGTTAGCTACATGGCCTCTGAATTGCTTTTCACTCTTGAGATTCTGTGATCCCATGTTGTTCCACTGTCTCCCACAATCCATGACTGTTTTCAGTCAGCATTATCAGAGAAAATCCAAATGGCAAGAGGACTGGGCTAAGAGGGAGGCATCTGGGGTCCTTCTAATCCTGATTAACTCACTGTGCGGTCTTGAGTAAGCAAGAGTTGCTTTCCCTCAGTGGTCTTCGGTTTCCTCCTGTGTAAAATGAGGATGTGTTGGGATTGGTGGTCTCTAAGGCTCCTTCAAGCTCCAATGTCCTCAGGTTCCACAGGAGAGAGAATGAGGGAGCCCCATTTCAACTAAAGACCCTTTTCCACATTGGTTTTAAGATGTGGGGCCATCTTGCAAAGCTAAGGTGTTTTTGCCTGTTGAAGCAGGCTCCCAAATCTGGTTCTAGCCAGCAGTGGCAGGTAAAGGCCAACAGGTTGGGATGGGCTGTGATACAGTCAGTCCCCGTGGAGGGAGCAGACCTTGTACTGTTGCCTTCTTGTTTAGGGTGTGTGTGTGTGTGTATGTGTATGTGCATGCATGTGTGTGTGTGTGTGTGTGTGTGTGTGTGTGTGTGTATGTGGTGTGTGTGTGGTGGGGTAGGAGGAATAGAAGGCTAAAAGATAAATGAGGAGCTATTGGGGAAGGACCACCCTCTCCAGAATGGGCTGGTCTGTTTCCGGGAGGCCAGGACCCAGGACAGAGTATACAGAGGTTCAGGCTGCTTCTCTCCCACCCTCTTGGGAAAGGGCCTATGGTCCCCATCCACTTGCAATGTTGCCTTCCTTTTAGGCTATAATAATCAACAACTAACATTTTGACAGCATTTTTTCTTTATTTAGAAAAAAATATTGAATGGGAATGGACCTGAGATTTTATTGATATAACGAGTTCCTGATTAGGAAATTTGCTAGACTTACGAAGATTGGCATATTTTTTTCAAGTATTAGAAAGTTGTCCAGGACACTGAGAATTTAAGGGACTTGCCCCAAGGTCACATGGCCAGATTTTTCTAACTCCTAGACTGGCTCTCTTTTTCACTATACCACATTGCCCCCCCCCCCACTCCCCTGCCCTGTATCATCTTGATTTTTTTTTAATGTATCTCTTCCTCCTCCCTACTCAGCCAGCTGTGCCTTTGCAATACAGAATTTAAAAAAAGAAAAAAGAAAAAAGAAAGACTCATAGTTCAGTAAAACAATCAACACATCAACTGAGTCTGTTGGTACGTGCCATGGTCCACACCTATATCTTCCCGCCTCCACAAAGAAGGGAGGGAGGAGTATTTTCTCAACCTTTCTCTGGGGCCAAACTTGGTTGTTCTCATTAAGCAGTATTTAGTTTTGGTTTATTGTTCAGTTCATTGACCACAGTTGTAGTCATTTTTCATTGCTTTCCTCATTCTTCTTCCTTCATTGTGCTTCTGTTTATATAACTCCTCTGACCTCTACACATTCACCATTTCTTACAGCATGGGAATATCCTATTACCTTTATAAATCCACAGCTTCTTCAGCCATTCCCCAATTGATGGGCATCCCTTTTGCTTCTGTGTTTCTGCTATGATTTCTATAACCCTTTGAAGGTCAACAAGCAATATGGTGCTGGGGGATTGAAATATACCACACAAATGAAAAGAATGCTGGACAAATTACAACAATCTTTGATACAGGAAGCTTTATGGTTCATAGTCTTAGTCTCTGAAGGGACCTTAGAGGTCAACAAGTTCAACCCACTCTTTTTCACAGATGAGGAAACTGAGGCCCAGAGTAGTGACATGAATTGTTTATGGTTACACAGTGAATAAATGGCAGGGCAGAGCCCACATCCTTAGGCTCCAAACCCAGAATTCTTTCTGCTGACCACTTACTGTCTCCATTTCACAGATGAGCAAACTGAGGTTCAGAAAAGTGAAGTGACTTGCCCCGAGATCACAAGGTGAGTGTCAGAGCTGGTTCTAGGACCCAGTCACACTCTACAAGGCACAAGCACTGCCCCTCTGGCAGGGAATCTAACTCTGGTTGGTAGGATATTGCCCCCCCTAACTCCTCAATCTGGAGGGGCAGAATATCTCCCTGAATCTCCCCTAAGCCCTTCTCTATCACCTTGCATATTCTTTGGTCTTCAGAATTCATCACTCCTCTTGAGCGATTAAGAAGGGACAGAGTCACAAGAGGACAAGTCACTGACTTGAATTCACACAGGAATCATGGTAGCTAGAAGGGGTGGGAGAAAAGGGGATTTGAACCCTCTCCTTGAGGCTGATTTTTTTTTTTACATCCTTCAGGATTATGATACTCCTGAAATCTGAACTGGGACAGCAATCTTAACTGTGAAGCCCCATCTCTACCTCTGTTGGTTTTTTTTTTTATGTTTTTCAAATCTTCTTATGTTCAGAATAAAGAAATCACCAGACATTCATTTCCAGGCATGCTGGTTATAATGTATAATTCAAAGCTCAGGGTGGACTGTGACAGGGAGGGAGTGACATTTCCCTCTTCTGCCCAGGGCACAATTAATTCCCTTTCTGAGCACTGCTCAGAAGGCACCAACCTCCTGCTCAATGCAGGAATCCCCAGAGCAATCCCTCTGACAGATGATCTGGCACATATTTGCTCAGTTGATCTTTGACCTAGGCATAGGCTCATACGATTTTTATTTTGAGCTAGAAGGGTTCCTAAAAATTATTTAGTTCAATCCACTAATTTTACAGATGGGGAAACTGAGGCACAGAGGCCTAAGGTTAGGTGACTAATAAGGGGCAGTTAGCATGGTGGATAGAATGCTGGGTCTGGAGTCAGGAAGACTCATCTTCATGAGTTCAAATCTGACCTCAGACACTTATTAGCTGTGTGACCCTAAGCAAGTCACTTAACCTCATCTGTAAAATGAGCTAGAGAAGGAACTGGCAAACCAATCCAGTATCTCTGCTGAGAAAATCCCAAATAGGGTCATGAAGAGTCATGAAATGACTGAACACTGAAATGATTGAAAAACAGACAATAAGTGTCAGAGGCAAGATTTGAACTGATTTTTTTAACTCTAAATTTGGCACCCTTTCCACTACACCAATGTGGGAAAGGTTGACATTCCAATTTTAACACTCTCCTCTGGGTCTATCACCCCAACTTACATTTACACTCATGGTTTAGAGTCCCCAGAGGTACACACAGTCAGTGACTCCATCCTCAGGTATCTAACACTCTTTCCAACATTGTTTCTCTGAGCCCCTACCCACGTACTCCCCTCAAACAATCACCCAGTAACCTCAATTAGCTTTTAGAAAATGTATTTGCTTAGAAGGTGTAGCTATGGGAGTATGCTGGGGCCAGCTCAAACTGCTGGCAAGACCTGAGTGTTAAATTTTCTGTGTGAGAATTTACATCTCGGAAATAAATTGGCAAACACTACAAAACAGGGATTGAGTTACCATTTTATTGATTGTCTAGACTTAAGGAAGTGCTGGAGAAGTGTGTCATTTGTAAAAAAAAAAAATTAAACAGCGAGCTGATAATTAAACATTTAATTAGATATTAACCCAGCATACTGTTGTATAGTAAAGACAGTTGCACCCAACTGAAGTGCACTCTCAAAAAAATACACACAGTGTCTATGGGAAGAGTGGGTTTGAACATGGTAGTAAGGTGCAAAGGGGCACATCCCAGTTCTTGGCTTTGGAGATAATTTTTCTCCCCGCCTGGAGCCCTTATAAAGTTCCCCTTGGCTCTTTGTTGGGCTCTGAGGGCTAGGGCCCTTTCTAGAATTCATAGCTGGCATTCCCATCTGACAAGAGGGCTGTCTTTTCTTAAACTCTTTTTCCTTGGGTGACTCTTACTCCACATCTGTGTGCTCAAAGGGTTTTCAGTTCCAAGATAGATGCTATTTCTGGTATTAGCTTCTATCATTTTAGCTGGTCAACAAACATTTATTAAGCACCTGCTGTATGCCAAGCAATGTGGTAGGCACTAAGGAGATAAATATGAAAAAGAAAAACCTTGACCTCAGGGAGCTTACATCTAGAAGGGAAAGACAATATGCAAAAGGAAACTGAAAAGGTGGAGGTGGGTGAGGAGAAGAGGGTACCCAACTCAGGGGCATCCCAGTGGCCACTGCCACTGTCATCATACATCTCTGATAATTGATGGAACTTCTGAGGGGACGTACCAATCTCCTGACTTCACTGGAGCTGTTAGCTCTGGCTCCCCCCTGCCCCCAACTAAACCATTTTTGACCTGTGGGCCCCAAAGGCAATGAGCCCAGCCCCAGTCCTAGCCCCATCATCCTACCTCTGCTCTTAGTTAGGTGGGCATCCTCTGCCTTTATTGGTGTTGTTTCCCTCCCTAAGATGGTTCCTCTATTCACACATGAACATACATACACACACACACACACACACACACACACACACACACACACACACACACCCTCACCCCTCTCTCCTTCCCCAAACCCTACCCATCCTGAAAAACTCAGGTAGCAATGCCAACACCCATTTAAAGTCTCACAGCCTGTATTACATATAGAATTGGACAATTTAGAGATGAGAGAGCCCTTAGATGGTATTTTGAATGATTCATTTTACAAGTATGAAAACTGAGGCCCAGAAGGGTGGGCCCAGTTGACTTGGGCTCATGTTCACATAGGTAGTAAGTAACATGGAGCTTGGAGGACGGGGTCTGTGTGTCTCTCCTTGGCCCAGCAGCTATTTGAGGGCAGGTACAGTGCTCTCACTCAGAGCGGGGATTCCCTAGGCTCAGAGGCCACAGTCCTGTGTCTCTGTCATTTCTATCCACTCCACACCCGGGCTCATCCAGGTCACTCTTCTTTTTTAAAAGATCTTTGGCATAGGAGACTTTTTCCTTTCCAGATGAGTTCTCAGCAATCTTGATTTTCTGACCTCAGTGACCTCTTGTGTTTTTGTGGAAATCTCAGCTAGGTCCTTCCCCTGCTGTCTCTCATTCCCCCAGGGCTGCCTCCACCCTAACGTCTGTGCTGATGCTGTTGTGGGGGAGAGATGACATCAGCACTCCCCACCAGAGAACAGGAGAGGAAACGTGCCAGGATTGCATGACATCACTCCTCCTGGCTCCATTTTCTACCTTCTCACCTTTGTCCTACATCCTGCTGCTCCTGCTAGAGGGACTTGCTCCAGGAGCTCCCAAGCATCCAGAGTCTTTTCTTATAATTCGTTAGGATAAATCATGGTCTATTTGCTCAAACTCTCTTACTAGGAATCCCAGGACCCCCAGAGACACTTCTGGGCTCAGCCACCAGTCTAAATGAAGATGTACATTTAATCCTCAATCACTTTTACCTGAGAATTCTGATGAGATGTTTCCACAGGCTCATAGAATATTAGAAAGGTCCTTAGAATATAGAATGTTAGAGCTGTGATGGTCCTTAGAACACAGAATGTCAAAACTGGAAGAGACTTTAGAACACAAAATGTCAGAGCTAGAAGGGACTTCAGAATATAGAATGTCACAGCTGACCTTAGAATGAAGAATGTCAGAGCTGGGAGTGACCATAGAACACAAGATTCTTTTTTCCCTTATTTTTAACATTCATTTTAAAAAAATGTTGAGCTCCAAATTCTCTTCCTCCCTTCTGCCCCTCCCTCACTCATTGAGGAGGCAAGCAATATAATCTCAATTATACATATGAATTTGTGGAAAACATGTTTCAATATAAGCCAGAACACAGACTCTTGAATCTGGAAATCACCTTAGAGCTGGCAGGGAACTTAAAATAAGGAATATCAGATTTGGGAGGGCTCTAACAATGTAGAATGTCAAAATTGAAAGTGGCTTTAGAACACAAAATTCCAAGCTGGGAGTGGTCTTACAACATAGAATGTCAGAGCTGGGAGGATCATTAGAACATAGAATGTCAGAGCTGGAAGGATCATTTGAACATAGAATGTTAGAGCCTAAAGGAATGAATATAAAATGCTAGGACACAACCCCCCCCAGCATTTACAGATGAAGAAAATGAGATAGAGAAGTTAAGTGACTTACCTAAGTTCACATAGCTGAGGGTGGATTTGAACACAGGTCTTTCTGACTTTAGGTCCAGCACTCTGTCCACTGGGCCAGGAAACTTCTTTAGAGAATAGGACTTTAGGTCTGAAAGGGAGCTTAGAATAAAAGACGTCAGAGTGGGCAGGGACCTTAGAACTCCAAATGAGGGATAGTTTAACCTGACCCCTCCTTGTACAAAGGTAGAAGCCCAAAGCCACATTCATGAGTCAGTAGCAAAGCCAGGTGTCCAGTTCCTCTGGTCAGTGCCCTCTCCACAGTTCTGCATCACTTGCAGCGTGATATCCACAGCTTAGAAGCTGGTGCAGAGGAAGGTGCTTGGGAGGGGACTGATAACTCTGTAAGGAGCTGGAGGAGTCTGGGGATGGGGTGGGCAGGGAAAGCCCTGCACAAGAAGCCCTTTCCCCAAGGGGAGGCCAGCAGCAGGTGCCCAAGATCTTGACCCCTTTGACTCTTGGAGTCAGTGAGGTAGCCCAGTTGGACTGCTGGACCTTAAGTCAGGGTAGACCTGAATTCAAAGTCAGCCTCAGATGCTTACCTAGCTGTGTGATCATAGGCAAGTCACTTCCCTCTGGCTTATTTTTCTTATCTGTAAAGTGGGAAAAATAATGTTACCTACCTTCCAGGGTTGTTGTGAGAATCAAAAGTGATAAATATTTGTAAAACCTCTCTCTTATTTTCTTCATCTGTAAAATGGGGTAATGATACTACCTGTTGTTGTGAGTATCAAATGACATAAATATTTGTCAAATGCTTTGCAAACCTTAAAGATCTCTAGAAATGAGATGATCATCACCACCCTCATCATCCTTATCCTCCTCCTCCTCCTCTGCATCATGGCCAAGCCCCTTGGCTGGCTCTAGGATGGAAGGTCATGGAGTTCCTTTCTCTAGTGTCCCCTTGCTGATCTAGTCTGTCAGATGCCTTCTCCAGGACCAGGGGAAAGGGACTAGAAAATTCCTTTCAGGTCCTGCCAAGCTAGGGGCTCAGCCCTCCAGGAGCATGATCTGGCTCCATTTAAACATTTTCCCTTGGGTTGAATTTGTCACAATGCCAGGCCCCTGAGAGGGTCTTCTGAAGTCCTGAAGAAGGTGCCCTGAAACAAAATACTGCTTCCCTCCTGTCTTCGTATTTCCATTCCCTCCCACAGAGCCTGGCACCCATTTAGTCAATGCTTTGTTGAATTGAACTGAGTTGAAAGTACTGAGTGCTTCCATATGATGGGGTAGGATGAGGTGTGGAACCCATGAGTACCCCTAGAGAAAGTCCTGCATGAGTCCTAAAGCAGTCTGTGTTGGGGACTTGGGGGAAAAGCCACACGACTAACTCCTCCCTCCCCCATCCCTTAGTCTGTATCTATCTAGGTCAGAGGTTCTTAGCCTTTTTGGTGCCATGGACCTCTTCGGCAGTGTCTGGTGATACCCACAAATCCCTTCTCAGAACAATATTTTTATATGCATAACATAAAATACAGAGGATTGAAAAAGAAATCAGTTATACTGAAATATAAATTTAGTAGATAACTGAAATATAATTTCTGAAGTAAAGATGTAGTTATTTTTCCCCAACCAAGTCCACAGGCCCCTCTGAAATCTGTTTCTAGACCCCAGGTTTGGAACTCTTTATATGTAGAGTCAGCCTGGCCAGTTATTAGGTCAATAAATATTTCTTAAGTGCCTACTATGGGCCACGCACTGTGCTAAGCTCTGGAGAAATCAGAAAAAAAAAAGCAAAAGATAGTTCCCACTCTCAAGAAGCTCTGATGGAGTCTGATGGAAGAGACAATATGCCACCCCCTAAAAAAAAGCCAACAAAACTTGTGTATAAACAAGATACATAGAGGGTAAATTGGACGAAAACTCAGAGGGAAGACACCAACATTAAGGAAGATAAGAAAAGGCTTCTCATAGAAGCTGGGATTTTAACTGGGACTTGAAGTAACCCAGGGAAGCCTAGAGGTGGAGACCAGAAGTAAGAGCATTCCAGGCATGGGAGAGAACCAGGGAAAATGCTTGGAGCCCAGGGATGGAGTGTGTTGTTTGAAGAACAGCCAGGAGGCCAGTGACCCTGGACCGGGGGCAGAAGACTCGAGGTCAAATCTTGATTCAGCCTCTCATTTGTTTTGGGAGGTTGGCCAAGTCATTTCCTTTCCTTCAGCCTTAGTTTCTTCTTTGAAATGAGAATAATGACCCTGACAGCATCTACCTCGCAGAGCCGCCATGAGGAAGGCCTTCCTAAACTTCATTTCACTTCTCTAAGTTTCTATTTCTTCATCTGTAAAGTGTGGCCAACAGTACAGACCCCAGAATCTTAGTATGAAAGGGCCCCAGAGGCCACAAAGTCCATTGTGGATTTGACCAAGAACTGTCTGTACTATAAAATGATTTTTTAAAATTAATTATCAATTAATATTCATCGTCAATCAATTAAGCATTTATTAAGCACCTACTATTCACCAGGCATAGGGGATGCAAAGACTACAACAAAAAAGTCCCTCCAACTTAGAAAGCCCAAGGTCATCCGCTGCATCCCAGGTCATCACCAGTCACCTTGACTTCGGTCTCGCCACTGGGCTCTGATGGCTCTGGAGGAGAGAGTGAAGCTGATGGTTTTGTGCCGCAATGTCTCTCTTAAATCCACTTCATGCGCATATCAGGACATCACCCTCAGGAAGCTTCCATTCATAAGGATGTGGGACCATAGATCGGGGGGAGGTGATCTTAGGGGTCACTTCATTCAAATCTCTCATTTTACAAATAAAGAAATTGTCATGCAGAGAATTTAGGTGATTTGTCCAAGGTCACACAAACAGCAAGAGGCAGAGCTGAGATTTGAACTTGGGTCTTTGGACTCTAAGGTCAGAGCACATACAGGATAGGGTGTCCTCAGAACCCTAGTGTTAGAGGAACAGCCTATGTAAATTGTCTGTCTCTGTCTGTCTGTCTTTCTCTCTCTGTGTCTCTCTCCCTTCTCTTCTCTCTTTTCCTTTCTCTCTCTTCCCCTCTCTCCATCTCTCTTCTTCTCTATCTCTCCCTCCCTTTCTCTCTTCCTCCTCTCTCTCTCTCTTCCCTTCCTTCTCCCCCTACCTCTTCCTTTCTCTCTTTCTCTCTCTCTTCTTTCTGTCTCTCTCCCTTTCCCCCCTCTCTCTTTTCTTTCTCCTTCTTTCCTCTCTCTTCTCTCTCTCTCCCTCCCTCTCTCTCTCTTTCTCTCTCCTCTCTTTCCTCTTCCCTTCCTTCTTCCCTGTCTCTCTCTTTCTTCTTCCTTCTCTCTCTCTCTCTCTCTCTCTCTCTCTCTCTCTCTCTCTCTCTCTCTCTCTTTCTCTCTCTCCATACTACATATATATATATATATATATATATATTATACACACATATCTATATATCTGTATATATATATTACACACACACACACACACACACAGATCATTATATAAAATCCTCATCAACCACATTACTGTGAAGACTAATCTTTCCCCAGCTTTGGGTTGGGAGGAGAGAAAAGGGGAAAAGGGGACTGAGTGACTGAGTGAGTGGAGGGAGGCAGAGACTTTCTGAATTGACCCAGAAATGGGGGGAGCTGAGTAGAGCCCAAACCACCTGGGGCTTTCTCTCGTTCTCTCCTCTGCCTTTCCTGATTCCACGTCTCCTTAGCTCTGGTTGCTCATTCTTCCATAGATCCCTAGGGCACCCTTGTCTTGACATCGTCCCATGTGTGGGTCTGGAGGTTGAGTGTTCCCATGACCTTCCGTAGGCTGTCTCTGAAGAGAGTGAATCCTGGAGCTGGGTCTGGGGGATGTTTGGGACAATGAACTGCGCCACCCTGGCCTGACACTGCTTCAGGGTGATTAAATAGCCTCATGAAGTGGAAAAAGCACGGGACTTGGTGTCAGAGGACCTGGGTTCAAATCCCAGAGCTGACACTTCCAAGCTGTATGGATTGAGGAGGCAGTTAGCCTCCTAAGCCTCTTCCCTTCCCTCACCCACAAAGTGGCTTAGAATAAGTATCCTTAACCCAAGGTCTGTAGATACCCGCAGAGTCTCTGGATAGGTCAAGGGGCCCATGCTTTTGGATGGGATGGACTTTATTTTCACTAACTTTCAACTGACATTTCAGTTGAACAATATTTCAACAATATTTCAACTGATGTCATTTCCTTCAATTATCAATGTAGGCAACAAACATTCTTCTGAAAAGGGGTCTATGGGCTTCACCAGCCTGCCAAAGGGGGAGGGTCTAAGACCTCCAAAAGGTGAAGAGCCCCTGGCCTAATTTCTTTTGGGTTGTAAATACTCTGCCACTATGTAGTGCATTTTTGGGGACTGCTGAGCCTCTCTATCACCTTCACACTGTCTCTGACTGAGTGATTTGTAGGCTAGCGGCTGGGTGGGACGGGGAGTTGGCCTGCCTGAGCTAAGCAATAGCATTTAAGAGTTTTCTCTCTCTCTCACCAGAATGTGCCCTAGACCAATAAATCTGGTCTATAAAAGCCCGGAGAAGCACTGAGCCTCACCAGATAAAACAGATTGAGAAAGACCAGGCTCCAAGGCTCTCTGGAGGTCATGTTGTTGCTACAGGATGAGGGCAAAACCTATCTGCGGTTTCAGCAGAACCTGTGAGGTTATTGGCACTTGGTAAAGCAATAAGGAAACAGAAAAAGAGGCTTTGTGGATTATTCAAGAGTGGCTGGCTTTCCCCTCCTACCCAGTGAACTTGTGAACTACCTTCCAGTCTGCATGTGCTAGAGCTCAGTCCCCTCCCTTCCTCGGGCCTCAGTTTCTTCCTCAGTTTCGTCCAGCTGGGCTGGACGGTCTCTAGGTCTGGGTCAGATGTGATAGTCCATGTTCTGAGGCTTGTTCCTCCTCTGGCTATCTATGCCATAAAGCACCTCCTCCCTCTAACACTCTGTGTTCTAAGACCCCTCTCAGCTTTGATATGCTAATGTTGTAAGAACTCTCCCAGCCTTGACATTCTCTCTTCTAAGAATCCTTTTAACTTTGACATTCTATAATCTAAGGTGTCTTTCACCTCTAACATTCTGTGCTCAAAGATCCCTCTCAGCTCTGACTTCTATGTTCTACGGCTTTTACTGGCCCTGACATTCTATGTTCGAAGATCCCTCCCAGCTCTGACAGTCTGTGTTCTAAGATGCCTCCCAGCTATGACTTTCTATGTTCTAAAATCCCTCCCAACTCCGACTTTCTATATTCTAAGGCTATTCCCAGCCTTGACATTCTATGTTCTAAGGGCTTTGATAACTTTGAAATTCTGTGTCCTATGTTTTTTTTTTCCCCTGATCTAAGATCTTATGTTACTCTGTCAGTTTAGGCCAGGGGTAGGGAGCCTGCAGCCTCGAGGCCACATGTGGCCCTCTGGGTTCTCAGGTGCGGCCTTTTGACAGAGTCCAAGTTTTTCAGAACAAATCCTTTTCTTAAGGGGATTTGTTCTGTGAAGTCTGGATTCAGTCGAAGGGCCACAGTTGAGGACCTATGAGGCCACATGTGGCCTCAAGGCTGCAGGCTCCCCACCTCTGGTTTAGGCAAAACAAGATTAGGAAGGTAAATCAGATAAAAGAAAAAAGAAATTTCAGGCAGAAATGCCAGTGATTTTATATCACCAGTCCTTTTGGCCTCTCCCACAGAACAACCACTTCATCTATTGTCTCCACGTCTTTCCTCTGACTGGCTGGCCGGTTCATTATGTCACACATAAGCCTATTGGGCCTTGTTTCTGAGAACCCATGTCACCTGCTTCCCATCTGGAACCATCCAGCATTTCCTTCTTCCTCTCCTCTCTCTTTAGCTGGGAGTCCTACAGCCTCCTGCCCGCCTAGTGGGAGGGAGATGGTTGAAGCCTGAACCCTTTGATGCTTGCTTTCTGTCTTCTGCCGGACCCTCTTTTCTCTCAAGGTGTTCATGGCACGGCTCTCTCCTGGTTCCCCTCTTCCCTGTTGACCACTCTTTCTCAGTCCCCTCTGCTGGTTCTTCCAACAGATCGTGGCCCTTAACCATGGGCGTCCCGCAGAACTTTGTCCGTGGTCCTCTTCTCGTCCTCTTCTCTATTATTTCACTGGTGATCTCATCAGCTCCTCTAGGCTCCGTCATCCATCTCTAGGCAGATCCTTCGCAGACATCTATATCTAGCCCTTTCCTGAGCTTCAGCCTTGCATCATCAACCATCTCTTGTATATCTCAAACAGGATATTCCAAACATCTCAAACTCAACATGTCCAAAGCAGACCTTATTTATCTTTCCCTCTAAACCTTCCTCTTTTTTCTAGTTTCCTGATTAAATCAAGGGCACCAACAGCAGCAGCAACTCCCCTCCCCCAAAGCTAGCCTGTAAGCAAGAGATGCTAGAGGGAAGAAGGAAGGGTGATGGGTACAGGTTGAGGAGAAAATATCTGTAGTCTGTACTGAGGCGACGAAGAGCTGACGGGGCTGGAGATGGGGCAAGATGGCTGGTCTCTATCGTGGATAACCCTACGTGGTCAGAACTGCTTCTTCACGTTGACTTTAGTATCATACTGAATCCCGGCTCTCCTACTCTAAATTTCCAGTCTATTGCCAGATCTTGTCTCTCCCTTTACAACATCTGTAGTGATATCGTCCCTTCTCTCAACTCACAGCCACCCTCTGGTCACCCTCATCCCCTCCCACCTGGGCTATCATTATAGTAGCATTGTATTACAGCACTGGTATTACTAATATAGTGGTGGTATCCCTGCTTTAATTCTCTCCCCACTCCAATCTCCTCGGCTAACAAAATAATTTTGCTAAAGTACAGGTCTGACATGTGACCCTTCTACCTAATAAACTTTACTCTTGTTCAGTCATTTCTCAGCTCTGTCCCAACTCTCTGTGACTCCATTTGGGGTTTTCTTGGCAGAGATACTGCAGTGGTTAGCCATTTCCTTCTCCAGCTCATTTTACGGATGAGGAAACTGAGACAAACAGGATGAAGTGACTTGCCCAGGGTCACACAGCTAGTAAGTGTCTAAGGCTGGATTTGAACTCAGGCAGATGAGTCTTCCTGATTCCAGGTCCACCTAGCTATTCCTTAATAAACTTCAGTACTTCTTATTGGCTCTAGGATTAAACATAAAATTCTCTGGCATTTAAAGCACTTCTCAACCTGGCCCCTTCTTACCTTTCCAGGCTTCTTATGCTTTACTCCTTTACTCCAGTGCCACTGGTCTCCTTTCTGTTCCTTGAGTAAGATACTCCATTTCCTGCCTCCAGGCATTTGTATTGGCTGTCCTCCATGACTGGAACACTCTCCTTCTTCATCTCTACCTTGGCTTCCCTGGATTCCTTCAAGTCCAAACTAAAAGTGCATCTTCTACCGGAAGCCTTTTCCAGTCCCCCTTAAAGCTGATGCCTTCCCTCTGAGACTTCCTCCAATCCACTCTGCATTTCATTTACTTTTATGTATTGTTTGTATGTAGTTGTCGGCATGTTTTCTCCACCATGGCTGTCAGCTTCTTGAGGTCAGGGACAATGTTTTTGCCTTTCTTTGTATACTCAGGACTTGGTGCAGTGCCTGAGAAGTGGAAATCAGTTAAACGCTTGTTGACTGATGTCTGACCTGTTACGTACAGAGAGGAAGACTGAGGCTTGGGACTTGTGCATTGTCATGGCAGGTGCCCTGGTTTGGAAGTCAGGAGACCAGCATTCAAATCTCCCTTCTCTCCCGAACATGCTGTGTGACTTTGGGCACAAGGGGGCCATTTCCTCTTTATATCAAACAGGGCTTTACCCCCTTCACGAGAATGTTGTCAGGATCGAATGAAAGAATGGATGTGAAAGTGGTTGGTGAAAGAGGAAAACCTTTTTGGGGCTCTCCAAAGGCATTCATTGGGTCTGCCTTTTAGCCTGGAACTCTCTGAGGGCTGATACTGTGTTGACCCCACCAGATGAGAAGCTTCTCATTTCTTTCCAGTGGATCCTCATGGTAATTGATCTCTACTCTTCCCCCCCCCCCACTCCTCTCTAGGGACCTTGACATTTCAAAGGCAGCATGGTGTTATGGAAAGATCATCAGATCTGTTGTTGAAAGACCTGGGTTCAAATCCTCGTTCAGCCAACCCACTGGTCGGGTGACTTCTAGCAAATTACTTTGGAACTCAGTGTTCAGAGGTGGTTGGGCTATATGATCTCCAAAGTCCCTTCTAGTCCTAAGACCTATGATCCTATGATTGATTGCACCAGGTGCCCCATAACCTGCTGTCCATTCTGTGGGCCTCTCTGAGTAACATCTCTCTGCTCCCCATTTTGTGAGGCGAAGTCCATTCCACCCTCCTACCCCTGCCTGTCTTAGTAGTTACTGAGTTGCTCGTGGGAGGGAGTTGGTCAGATCTAAGACTTAGAACTGTCCAGACCTGGGTGGTGCACATAGCCCAGCCTGCCTTAATCCAGGCGCTGACTCACCCTCTGGGAACCTGGCCCTCTGTACCTGAG
Source organism: Phascolarctos cinereus (assembly GCF_003287225.1). Lineage (NCBI taxonomy): Eukaryota > Metazoa > Chordata > Mammalia > Diprotodontia > Phascolarctidae > Phascolarctos > Phascolarctos cinereus. The sequence continues at coordinate 384,231,585 of NW_027556098.1, read as the reverse complement.
AAGTCCTCAGCGCCAGGCTGTGGGCCTGGCTGGGGCGGGCACCCACGTCTAAGCTACTTTTCTTCCTTAATGATCATTTCCTGCTCTGACTTCCCCCTGGGCTCACGTATGCCAAGTTTTGAGGGCAGGGATTTGGTTCCTTCTTTGTATCACCAGTATTCAGTTTTGCTGTTGTTTTCATTCATCCTTCATTTTCGGAGAAGACTGATGACATCATGAGGGTGATGTCATGACTGGCGCGTGAAGTTGTCAGCCTCACTCTGTCTCCTAGGGTTATTGAAATCCGGCGTCAACACAAAAATCAATATGACTGGTGATGGGCAAGGGTGCAGGGGATGACCTTAGCATCTTCGTTGTCTGACCAAGCTCTAAGTGCTCTACAGTACCTGCTTCAGCTGCCTTCGAGGCCACTAGAACAAATTATTCTCATCATCCTATTTCTCAGGGGAAGTCTTCACGTGCTTGGGGTAGACACCCCCTAACTCACTAATGGGTTTGAGACCTGTCGGTTACCCTCAACCTGGTTTAGCCTGTCTGCTAAGACGGTTTACCAGGGTGTGGCTATTGCTCATGAGACAGCTTCTTGGAGCCACAGGTGAGAGCTGGGTGGCATGTGGACTCCAAAGGTGGATGAGCAGCCCTTATACTAGAGGTGCTAGTCCTCCTGAGTACGCTTGTAATCGAAAGGATGGCATACTGCGCAGTTTCAATTTAGGTTCGGATCTCAAGATATAATGATGCGTGCTCAGTATAAACTTAACAAATAATCACATTTATTTTGCAATGATTAATTATGATTAAAGCAAAACACACATAAAGATAAGAGAAACATTCAATATAATAAGTAATTATCAAAATAAAGAAAAGGAGGAATAAGAAAAGAAAGGATATGCACTCACTGACCAGGCAAGCTCAAATACCTAATAGACTGGGGAGACTGGAGAACAGCCAAGAGGTCTGGTCAGGGAGGCCAACGGAGCGGCGTCCCACCCCGACTCAACAGAAGCCGTGCATATCAGCTTCCAAACACAACAGAGATTTGGCGTCCCTATCTCTGACATCAAAGTCTCCAAAAATCCTCTTCCAAATGACCCCTTTTATATCTATGTAAACCAGAGAAAGACAATCTTGATATTTTGTTTTGCATAGATATCCTTGGTAAGCTCATGTCCAGGCACACACACATCTTTAACAAAAGTTGGGGCTTGATCAGAGCCCCCAAATACCTGTTTGTTGTGTAAGTCTCCAAGGAGTGATCAATTCCTCAGCCAGTTACACACCTTTCTCAAGAAAAATGTTCCTTGAGATAAACTGCTTTCCCAGGTAACACAGTTTGTTGGTTATTTAATGTTTTGTCTCCATGGTCCTGGCCATGCATGGTAACTCCCATCTGTCTTTATGTTGGATCATGAGGCAGTTACACCGTTAGGTCATGAGATGGTTACACAGGGGGCTGGGGAGGATCTATCCTCAGTCTCCCTTACAACCCCACACATCCTTTATACTTTTATTAGACTCCGTAGAGTGACCAGCACGCAGTAGGTACTTAAGTTCCCTCTTCTGACCTGATCGTTTCTGTTTGTGGCACCATCATTGGTAGGTACATCTCTCCCAAGGTCAGCTGTCACATCTTATTAGTTCTACCTCCCTAACATCTCTCGTAGATGCAAGATTCGGGCCTCTTTTCTCACTTGGCTTCCACCCCAGCTCAGCCTCCTCTTTGGTTTCTCTGCCTCAAGTCCCTTCCCTTCTCCAATCCATTCACCGCAAGTTCCCGAGTGATTGGACCATGTCGTATCCCTGCTTATAATATGTCACTATTTCGCTTGGGATTAAATGCAAATCTTTCTGTTTGACATTGGAAACCACTCATATTTTGGCTCCATCTTACCTTTCTGGTATTATTACTCAACCCTCCCTTTCATACGTGCTACAATTTAGACAAACTGGTGAAGCCGTTCTTGGTCTTTCCAGCTGCTGGTGCCTCTCTCCTCCCAATTACCTTGAATTTATTGTGTATGTAATTCTATATGGACATGTTGTCCCCCAAGATAGAATGTAATCTCCTTGTGAGAAAGGACTGTTTCATTTTTCACTCTGAATTCCTAACAACCAGCATAATTCTTGGCACATAGTATGGGTTTTTCTTTGTTCAGTAGTATCCAACTCTTTGTGATCCCATTTGGGGTTTTCCTGGCAGAGATACTGGAGTGGTTTGCCATTTCCTTCTCCAGCTCATTTTACAGGTGAGGAAACTGAGGCAAACAGGGTTAAGTGACTTGCCCAGGGTCACTTAGCTAGAGAGTGTATGAGGCTGGATTTGAACTCATGAAAATGAGTCTTCCTGGTTCCAAGCCCAGTGCTCTATCCATAGTACCACCTAGCTGCCCATAGTAGGTGCTTAATAGGCGCTTATTGATTGATGCATCTCTGCAGGTCCTGTATAACCTCTTTCCCCCTGCCCAGAATATTAATAATAATAGCTAACATTTATATAGTTGGTCAGGAGAGAAAAGACTCTTGAACTTCTATGTTTACCCTTCATACACCCTAGTGCAGGTCCTCATCTGGACTATTGCAGTGGCTTCCTGTTTGGTTTCTGGTCTCAAATCCCTCTCCACTTCAATCCATCCTTTACATAGCTGCTGAAGGGATTTATCCTAACGCACCGTATCGCTCCTCTGCTCAGGACTCTGGTGGCTTCCTATTGCCTCTTGGATCAAATAGAAACTCTTCTATTTGACATTTAAATCTCTTCCCATCCAGTATCTTTGCATTCTTCTTCCACATTACTCCCCTTCATGACCTCTGCCACCCAGCCCTACTGGCCTATTTGCTGTTCAGAGCATATGGCATCTCCTATCTCCATGTCATTGGCTGGTTTTCATAACTAGGATGCTCTCCTTCCTCACTTCCATCCTTTGGCATCTCTGGTTTCCTTTAAGACTTAGCTCAAGTCCTATCTTCTATACAAATTTTTTTTCTCTGATCCCCAAATGCTCCCTTCCAAAAGAGCTATTCATTTTGCATATATTCTGGATGTACATGTTGTCTTCTCTGTTAGAATATAAGCTCCTTGAGGGCAGGAACTGTTTCCTCTCTTTCTTGATATCCCCAGGGCTTAGCCCAATGCCTGACACTTAGTAAGTGTATCAATAAATGTTTGCTAATTGAAAGATCTGACTTCATCGCACCTTATAGGATTTGAAGATGGAAGTGACCTTAGAGGTCATCTACCAACCCTCTCATTTTACAAATGAGGAAACTGAGGTCCAGAAAAGTAAAGTGATCTGCCAAGGTCATGTAGGTTGTACATGGTGGAACTGACTTTTGGACTGCATTCCCTGTCTCCAAATCTAATGCTATTTCAGCTACAGTACTCAGGGTACTGACGGTGCTTGGGCCCTGACATTGTGGCAGCTTGGGGAGCGAGGAGGGGACTCAGCCTTGAGCCTTAATAACCACTCGTCTTTCCATGGCCTTTTAAGAGTCACAAAGTACTTTCCCCACAAGCGAGATTCATGGCTACCCAGCTAGGAACAAGATAATTGGGTCATGATTTAGAGCTAGAAGCAATGGCATTCTGGTATCAGCTTGAGCTGGTTGTTAAACTTTCAGTGGGAGCATTTTGTGGTTGTTGTTGTCATCCTTTGTTTGGAAGAGGACCAATGACATCCTGGTGATATCTTGACTTGTGCATGCATTGGACTGAAGTGAGACAGAAGGGGAGCATTAGCAACCTTAGGTAAATGCTACAAACCAGGGCTTAATTTAATGTTTTCTTGAATGTCGAGACTTAAGAAAATGATGGAGGAAATATTACTAATGCTGCCAGCACCACTCTGACTAGAAAAGACCTTAGACATCATTGAGTCTGAACCCCTCATTTTAAGGTGAGGAACCAAGGCACAAAGAGAAGCATAGTAAATGCCTGGGATTCAGAGCAAACTCTCCCGACCAGAAATCTGGGAAGTCTGGTGTTCTTCCCAGGATACTACACTGTCCTCTGCTTAGGGTAGACCAATCCCCTTAACCCCAGCACCTGCCCTGCCCCCAACAGCTCCCCAGGGGCCAGACACACTCAGTTAGAGCCCCTCAGGTCTCTTGGGGAGTAGGCTCATCCTCCTCTCTTTGTTCACTCTGTAGAATGGGTGGAGTAGGAACAGATGACCTGGAAGGTCCCTTCTCCACCTAGGATTCTGCACTCCCCAATTTTGTCTTCAGAGTGGTAAAGGAGAAACATTACTGGACTCAAGTTACAGAATCTCACTGGCATTGGGTGGATTGTCTAGGCCAGCTTCAGCCTTGCCGCTAATGAATTCTATTACCTTGGGCAATAGTCTGTCAGTAGTCTTGTGAAGTATTGGCCTACTCAGCTTCCTCCACTGTAAAATGGGGACAGTAATACTCAGATATGCTTACCTGCCCTGGTTTTAATAGGGAAAGCCCTTTGTTATCTGTTATTTGTAAAGAGCTAAATAAGTAACATGACATAGAGAACAGAGAGTTAACTTCTGAGACACATAGACAGACAGACGGATGGACAGACAAACGGATAGATGGATGGATGGACAGACAGACAGGCAGACAAACAGACAGACAGACAGACAGACAGACAGACAGACAGACAGACAGATAGATAGATAGATAGATAGATAGATAGATAGATAGATAGATAGATGGATAGACACAGAAGGAGAGACGATAGACAGACATAGATAGATAGACATAGAAGGAGAGACAGGTAAATTAGATAGATAGATAGATGATAGATGGGTGGATGGGTGAATAGATAGATAGATAAACATACAGAGAGACAGGTGGATCAGACAGATAAATAGATAGATACATAGACAGACAGAAATAGATAAGCGATATAGTTTTATTTAAGCGCTTACTGTGCTGGGCACTGTGTTAGACTCTGATGATACAAACACTAACCAGTAGGGCCATCCCTGCACTCACAGAACTTACATTCTTATGGGGGAAGAGCAGGAAAGAGGGGCAGGGGAGGCAGCATAGATCCAGATGGCTAGAAGTGGCTTGGAGGGCTGGTTCTAGTTAAATAAGACCTACCTCTCAGAGCTGGCTTCCTGGAGGAGGGAGAGGGGGAGGTAGGGTCCAAGATTCTAGTGCTGATAGGGAAAACCGGGAAGGAGAATCTGGGCTCACAACTGGCCTCTCACATCTCCTGCTGGCTGTATAACTCTGGCAAGTCCCTCACCTGCCCAGTGGCCCCAAGCTACTCTCTGAGGCATAGGGCAAGTACTGATCTGCACTGAGGGAGTTTCCTTACTGGGAGCTCCCAGTCTATAAATCAAAGGTCTGGTAAACACACACACTCCCTCCTTTACCCTTCCCTAAATACATTACAGTTTTATTTGTGGGAAGTGGGGTAGAGGTAGCTAGCACAAGTGACTTGCCAGTGTTAGTTTGGGTCTTGAATTTCAGGGCCTCCAATCTTATGGAGTCACGAAGTGTTGGACACAGCTGAAATATGATTTGATCCCATTTACTCACTGATCTCATCAGGTGATTCTCAAAACAGCTAACATGTCATAACCAACTACAAAGTTTTGAGAGGCCAAAGGGGTGAATAATTCACATTTCTATACCTTTTTTTCTGGCCTACAAAACAATTCCTTCTTAACGACTTGGTGAAATAGGGAATACAAACATTGTTATCCCCATTTTACAGATGATATGAGGCTAAATTAATGCCATACAGTCCGAGGTGGGCTTTGAACCCATGTCCTGATTCCAAATCTAGCTCTTCACATTCTGCTGTGCTATTAGTAGGCTTGGGAACTGTGATTATAACTGGCAGAGAGAAAGTGGCATGGGTAATACAGTAGAAAGAATTGTGGCTCTGGGGCCAGAAGTCCTGGGTTCAAATTTCACCTCTGACTTTGTACCTGTGATATCGGTCAATAAGACATTCGACCCTGATGGTGTGAGAGACTGATTTCATGGTGGGATTCAGAGTCATCCACTGAGACACTTTCACGCCCACTAGCCTATCGTGGGATCTGAAACCCTCTTTTGAAGTTACCTCTTTGAGTAAGGCTGTGTTTATACAAACTTAAAATGCAATAGAAACATAGAACTTTAGGGTTTATTAAGCATTTTACGCCTTTTATCTCATTTGATTCTGTCAGTAGTCTTGTGAAGTATTATTGTGCTATCATTCCCATTTTACATATTTGGAAATGGTGGTTTATAGAAATTCTACATGTGTATATATGCTTACATATATGTACATAACATGTAGATATGTATGTGTATGCCTGTCATATATTGTGTGCATAATATACAATATTTTGCCAAGAAAACCCCAATATAATATTATTTATGTATAATATGTGTAAATACGTTGTTGTTCAGTCATTTCTCAGCCGTGTCCCAACTCTTTGTGACCCTATTTGGGGTTTTCTTGGCAGAGATACTGGAGTGGTTTGCCATTTTCTTCTCTAGTGTGTGTACATATGTGTATTGTATATATATATATAGCCACACAGCTAAAGCATGGTGGTAGAATCTGAATCCAGATCTCTCCTGGCTCCCAATATAGCACGCTTTCTGCTGTCACAAGTTACCTCTGGGAGTAGACATGAGACATGGGTGCATTGGTCTGTGGAACCTAGTCATTATAGGCCAGCTCATCATAGCAGAAGGCTAGAATTTGAAAGGACAGGACAATTTTTCCTGGTATCTTACAATTCATCTTTGGGGTTTGTTAGTTAAACCTCCCTCCCCATTCAGGAACGCCCTTTGTAGCCTCCCTGACACATCGATTTAAGCATTCTTAGTATCAGGGAACTCAGTACCTCACCAGGAAAATCATGCCATTTTTGGAGAGAGGGCCACAAAGCTGGGATGCTCTCCCCTTTGGGCTTTCCTCTTTACCTAACACAAAACACACAGACACACCTAAAAAGCAGATGGAAGATTCTAGAAATGATAACGAAGCGCACTGTACAATCCCAGTTGGTGGTGTTGTAGGGGTTGCATTGGGGCACCATCACTCATAGGCTACAGAGCTTAGAAAGATTCTAGCACATTGAACATCAGAGCTGGGAGGGATCCTAGAACATGGCGTGTTAGAGCTGAAAGTTTAGAACATGGAATGCCAGAGCTATCAGGGATCTCAGAGATAACCTAACTGAAACCCCTTCATTTGACAGATGAGGAAAAGTGGGGCCCAGAGAAGGAAGCAGCTTACCCAAAGCGCCAAAGTTTGAGATGGAATCAGCACAAAAATCTAGATCTTTGGCCTCCCAGCCAAAGCCTCTTTAAAAAGTGCTATATTGTAATATGAAGGCACTAGGCTTCGGGGTGGCACCTGAGAGGAGGATAAAGTTGGGAGACCTTGAGTAACAACTTTCCTGATTTCACAGTTGGCTAGAGGCAGCTGGGGGCTCAGTGGATAGAGTGCTGGGCCTGGGGTCAGGAAAACCTGAGTTCAGACACTTAATAGCTGTGTGACCCTGGGCAAGTCACTTAAATTTCTGCTTGCCTCAGTTTCCTCAACTGTAAAATGGGGATAGTAATAGCACATACCTCCCAGGGTTGTTGTGAGGATCAAATGGTATGATATTTGTACATGTGTATGTAAATGTGCTGTGCCTGACATAGAACAGTTGCTATACGAATGGTTACTTCCCTTTTCCTTCCTGGTTCTATTCTCTGTGTCTTCTTGGATTTCAAGGATTAGCCCAACAGAGGAAGATGACTGTGACGGGAAAAGGTAAAAACCTCCAATTTGGGAAAAGCTGTTGAAGGTAGGGGCAAACCAGGGCTGGTTTCCAGCACTGGCCAGGTTCCCAGTAACAGATGAAGGCTAGGGAGCTGATGAGGGGAGTAATCAGGCTTGAGGTGAGCATGCTTGTAGCTATTCTCCCATCTGATAAGATTTGCCTGTTTTGTAGGGGAAACATGGGGACTGATTCTCTTTGGTTTTTTTGGGGAACCAATGGCCATTTTTCCTCAGGAGAAATATAGCCAGCTATATGGAGTCCAGTGATGACAGGTCAGAGGGCCTTAGAGGATAACTATCTAAACTGATCCTGTAGATCAGAGAATGTCAGAGCTGGGAGGAAGCTTAGAACAGAGAGTTTGAATTTTGAAGGAACATACTATAGAATGTCAGAGGTAGATGTGTCCTTAAGACATAGAACTCAGAATTGGAAGAGACCTTATAACAGAGACTGTCAGAGCTGGAAAAGGAATACCACAGAATGTCTGACTTGGGAGGGACCTCAGAGATCTCTGAAGGCTAAAATCATGTCTTCTCTTTAATGTCTCCTTCCCCTCACCAGCCCCACCCCCAAGCACCTGGGCCCGGCCTGAGTCCACTTGACTCTCCGTCTTGGACATCAGCTAGGTGTCCAGGGTGGCTGTGGGGCTGAAGGGCAAGGTGTTATGGGCAGGATGACAACAGACCCAGAATATGTGACAGCTCCCAACAGGCAAGGACTGATTGCTGCCTAGATGATTTCAACAGCCTAAATAGTGTAGATCAGAGGATTATAAAGCTCTTTAATCCACCTGCCACAGATCCAGTGAAGGCGCCATTGCTCCTCATTTTCCTAACCTCATTCTCCAGGTGACTGGACAGTTACACATTTTTGGGCAACGAAGTGCTGGGAGTGGCTTTACAGGAAGGGGTTGAGTTTTTTCAGTTCAGAGGATTTAGAGATGGGAGGGATCTGAAAGTCCAGAATGGGCTGGAGGAGAACTTAGAATTCAACCCCCTTATTAAAAAAAAATCAGCTTTACTTTAATTTCAGTTTCAAATTGTCTCCTCCCTCTTTCCCTCTCCTACCCATTGAGAAAGCAAGAAAAACTAAATCTCTTACAAATATGTATAGTTGTGCAGAACAAACTCTCACATTGGTTATATTTTAAAAAATCATAAAAAAGGAAGGAAGGAGGAAGGAAAGAAGGAAGGAGGGAAGGAAAAAGGGAAGGAAGGAGAAAGGAAGGAAAAAAGAAAGGAATGAATGAAGGAAGGGAGGAAAGAAGAAAAGTTGTCTGTTCTCAAAGAGGACCAAAGTGATATCACTATGTTGGGGTCAATGTACACTCTATCTCACTGTGGCTGATCAGACTAATATAAGCTCAGAAGGTTCTACAGGAGAGACACATACGCAGGGTCCCCAGCTTTATGTCAGACACAAATAATCCATATGAACATTTGGAATGGAGATATCTTTAAATTTGCATGTCTCACATTAACTGCAATTCTTTACTCATAGAGTACAGTTCCTTCTTTGATGTGGGCATGCCATGCTGGGTGGTCCTGTGCCAGTATCTCCCATGTTTCACAATTGATTTCAAAGTTCTTCAGAGAGACTTGGAGACCGTCACTTCTGATCTTTGCATGAGCTCTTGCCTTGTGTGAAATCTCTGTAAAATAGTCTTTTAGGCAAATGTATGCTTGACATTCGAACAACATGGCCAGCCCATCAGAGTTGTGCTCTCTGCAGTAGACTTTGAATTCTTGGCAGTTCAGCTCAAAAAAGGACCTCGGTGTCTGGTACCTTATCTTACCAGGTGATTTTCAGAATCTTCCTAAGACAATTCAAATAGAAGTGATTCATTTTCCTGGCATGGAGCTAGTATACTATCTAGATTTCACAGGCATACAACAATGAGGTCAGCACAATGGCTCTGTAGACCTTCAGTTTGGTAGTCAGTCTAATACCTTTTCTCTCCCACACTTGCCTTCAGAGCCTCTCAAACACTGAGCTAGCTCTGACAATGTGTGTATCAACTTCATCATCTATGTGTACCTTTCTGGGAAGTATACTACCAAGGTAAGTGAACTTATCCACAGCATTCAAAATTTCTCCTTTTGCTGTAACTGGTGGTTCCACATATGGATGGTGTGGTTCTGGCTGGTGGAGCACCTCTGTTTTCTTGGTGTTAATTGTCAGATCAAAATTAACACAAGCAGTTGTGCAGAATTAACTCCCACATCGGTTATATTTTTTAAAAAATCATGAAAAAGGAAAGAAGGAAGGAAGAAAGGAAGGAAGGATCCATACTCTGTCGCATCTTAGCCTCAGAGGTTTCATTGAGTGCACAATCATCTGAGAACAAAAAGTCATGCACCAATTCTCCCTCCACTTTAGTGTAGGCTTGTAGTCTTTTCAAGTTAAATAATTTACCGTCAGTGAGGTAGCTGACCTTAATGCCATTTTCATCCTCACTGAAGGCATTTAACAACATTGCTGAAAACATCATGCTAAAAGGCGTGGGAGCAAACACACAGCCCTGCTTCACTCCATTGTCGACTGGGAAAATGCCAGAGTATTGTCCATTATCCAGAATCCATGCTAGCTTCCCATCATGGAAGGAAGGAAGGAAGGAAAGAAGGGAGGGAGGGAAAAAGGAAGAGAGGGAAGCAGGAAGGGAGGAAGAAAGAAAAGGAAGGAAGGGAGGAAAGAAAGAAGGAAGAAAGGAAGGAAAAAAAGGAAGGAGGGGAAGAAGAGGAGGAAAGGAGAGAAGAAAGGGAGGAAGGAAAGAAAGAATGAAGGAAGAAAGGGAGAGAGGAAGTAAGGAAGGAAGGGAGAGAGGAAAGAAGGAAGGAAAGAAAGAAAACATCCTTCAATCTGCACTTAGATAGTGTCAGCTGGAAGGGACCTTAGGATACAGTGTTTGAATTTTGAGGGAACTTAGACTATAGAATGTGAGAAATAGATGGAACCTTAAGACATAGAATGTCAGAGCTGGAGGAGATCTTATAGCATAGGCTACCAGTGTTGAAAAAGGGCTGAGAGCACAGAATGTCACATTTGGGAGGGACCCCAAAGATCTCTGAAGGCTAAACTGCTGTCTGTTCTTTTGTGCTCTGTCCCCTCTTCAGTCCTACCCCTTCAGCCCAGCACTTGGTCCTACTCTCTATCTGGAGGAGGATGGCACATTTCAGCACTGGAATTGTGAACCCCCCTCATTTTACAAATCAGGAAACTGAGGCCCAGAAAAGAGAAGTGACTTCCTCAAGGTTACAGGTCCAGTGAAAAGGCACAGCCTGGGTTGGAACGTAGCTCTCCACCCAGTCCAGTCCTCTTTCCATAACACCATACTGCTTTCCCTGGGCTCCACCCCAGTTCCTTGGCCAGATTCAGTTTAGGTTTTGCCCAAAGTCATGCAGGTATTAAATCCCAGGCCCTGGAAACTAATCCATGATTCTGACTTCAAAATTCAGAATTGTTTTGAAGTTACCAAATCTAACCCCAAATCTCCCTTTCAACCCAAAGTCATGGGTTGGAATGAGCTTCCCCATTTGTGGGTTGCCACCCCTTACTCCCATCCCTCCCACCCTGCGTCACACCCAGGATGCTCTAATTGCAGCCAAGGCTAACTTTGATCTGTCTCCTTTTCTGTCCCACCCTGATTCCCCCACCAAGATCAAGTGAGCTCATGGTTGCGAATTACCTTCTTCAGGAAGCCATCCTCAGCCTCCTCCTCCCAGCCACCAGGTGCCTCTCCCTCCTGTGCATTCTTTGAGTACTTTGTTCATGCATTAATTTTGTTCTTACTTAGTATTTTGTATTGGAAACTTTCATGTGTTTACGTGGGCTTGTGCCTTACCTCCTTCCTAAAGTGAGAGCTCACAAACATTGGAATTCAGTGTGATCGTCACGTCCTCTCTCTGAACCTCAGTTTCCTCATGTATAAAATCAAGAGGTTGGACTAGATGACCTTTGAGGTCCTTTCCATCTCTAAATTTATTATCTTATGAACTTTCACTCTGATTGTGGAGACCCAGTCTACATCTTGGGAAAAGTCTCTGATTAGAAGAAAAGTCTCTGATTATAGAGACACACTCCCAAACCTCAGCCTGGAAGAATGTCTGCTAGGAGACCAGGGAAATAAGCATTAGCCTTGGCTCTGGCCATGTCTCTAACCAGAGCTTGAACTTTAGGCACAGTTTTCTCATCTGTAAAATGAAAAGGTTGAATTAGATGGTCTCTAAAATCACTTCCAGATCTAGGAAGCTAGACTATGGCGGGGAGGGGGGAAGGGGAGCCACTGCCCTCAAGAATCTTCCAGTCTGATGGGGTAAGACATGATTCCCAGACGCAAGAAACCCTATTGGGAAGTTGTTATTGCTCAGTCTTTTTTCAGCCATGTCTGACTCTTCAAGACCCCATCTGGGGTTTTCTTGGCAGAGATACTGGAGTGGTCGGCCATTTCCTTCTCCAGCTCATTTTACAGGTGAGGAAATTGAGGCAAACAGGGTGAAGTGGCTTGCCCAGGGTCACACAGTATGTATCTGAGGCCAGATTTGAACTCAGGAAGATGGATCTTTCCCCCTCAAGGAAATCCTAGTCAATATGTTTCTGTTCCCTTAGGGAATTCCAAGTTGAATGAGGAAGACAGTTATGTTTTCAGCAAGCTCATAAGCTAAGAGGTGAGAGACAGTCTCTGCCCTCAGGGACCTTCAAGTCTTAGAGGGGAAGGCAGTCCCTGGAAGTTTCCCTAGTCATGTGGAGAAGAGAGTCCCTGAGTTTAGGAAGCTTCTAGTTTTAGAGGAAAGACATTACTTACCATCAGGGAGCTTCCCGCATTATGGAGGAGCCGCTATTTTACCCAAGTGGGAGATCCCAGTGATAGAATTACAGTATTTCAGAGTTGGAAGAGACATTCAGTGGATCGAGAATCTTCCTCACCACACTGTATCCCTAGTTATTCTCCACCCATAGATCTCCAGGGACAGAAGCCAGCTACTTCTCCAAGTTGCCTGCCCAGTTTGGGATTACTCTGAATCTTTGAAAGTTTTTCCACATATAAAGCCTATATCTGCCTCTTAAATTTCTTCCTGTTGCTTCCAACGCTACCTTCAAGACTGAGCAGATGAAGCCTGACCCTTATTTCATATGATAGCTCTTCAGATATTCCCATACAACTGTTGTGTCCCTTCCTCTTCCACTTTCACTTCTTGTTTCCTGGCTAAAGATTTCTTATCCCTTCACTGGATCCACATATGGTGTGGTCTCAAGGCCTTTCACCAACATGCTTACTTCTCTCTGCATGTTCTCCTGCTTATCAATGGCCTTCCAAACCTGGGGCTGGCCTGGAGACCAAGGCACAGTAAAGAGAAGTTAGCATCTCTCTCTCTCTCTTCTCTCTCTCTCTCTCTCTCTCTCTCTCTCTCTCTCTCTCTCTCTCCTCTCCCTTTCTCTCTCTCTCCCCTCTCTTCCTCCCTTTCTCTCTCCCTTCCTCCCCCCTCTGTCTCTCTCTCTCTCTCTCTCTCTCTCTCTCTCTCTCTCTCTCTCTCTCTCTCTCTCTCTCTCTCTCTCTCTGTCTTTTGGACACTAAACATCTCACGATGTAGTCTTAGCTAACATTAGCTCTTGTGGCTGCCATCTCATACCGCTGACTCATGCTGTTTGCCTTTCAGATGAGCTTATAGTCATGTTTACTCCATTTTGCCCTATGCTGTTGATTTTTGGAACAGAAGTGTAAGTCTTTGTATTATTTTAATTAACATTTATCACATTAGATCTGTCTGTTGTTATTATTCAGTCTTTGCTGACTCTTTGTGACCCCATTTAGAGTTTTCTTGGCAAAACTGCTAGAGTGGTTTGCTATTTCCTTTTCTAGACGAAGAAACAGAGGCAAACAGGCTGAAGTGACTTGCCCAGGGTCTCATAGCTAGTAAGTGTCTAACACCAGATTTGAACTCAAGAAGGTGAGTCTTCCTGACTCCAGCCCCAGTGCTCTATGCACTCTGCCACCCATTTCATTGATCTGGTCATTCAATCAGTTCCAAATCTCCCAAACTGTTCTATTGTCTTGCTCATGGTTCTCCATCTTGTCCAGAAAGACAGCATGAAAGACTCTGTCAAATGCTTTGGTAAAATCTATGTAAATTCTCTTTGCAGAATTCTCCTGATCGACCAGTTGAGTAACCCCGTCAAAAACTGAAATAAGATTAATGAGGTATGACTTCTTGTTCCCTATGAAGCCGAGTCGGGTCTTTGTGATCATCATTTCCTTTTCCAGATGATTGTGAATGATCCCTTTAATAATATGTTTTACAGTTTTGCAAGAAACTGAAAGCAAGCTCATTGATTTACAGTTTGCTCTGATCTTTCCTTTTTTTGTGAAGCCTTTCTTTGCTTTTCTTCAGTCTTATGGTACCTCTCCTGTTATCCATAAACTTTTTCCTAAAAATAATTTCTTATCAATATCCTTTTTTTTCCAATCACCTAAATTTCTACCTGTATTTCTCCTCCTCCCAGAGAGCCATCCTTTATGGCAAAGATTGTTTTTTTAAAAGAAAAAGAAGAAGAGAAAAAAATCAGCAAAACCCATCAATATATTTTAAAAAATGGAATATCCATACTGGTGTGATCCTCCATGTGTTTCAAGAGAAGGGAGCAGGCAGGTGCCTTGTCATGACTTTTCTTTATTTTTTTTTAATTTAAAAAAAATTTATTTTTTTAGGCAATTGGGGTTAAGTGAGTTGCCCAGAGTCACACAGCTAGTACATGTCAAGTGCTTGGTCTGAATCCGGATTTGAACTCAGGTCCTCCTGTTTCAGGGCCAGTGCTCTATCCACTGTGCCACCTAGCCACCCCCTCATGACTCTTCTTTAGGATCAAACATGTTTCTTATAATTTTGCAACATTTGTTTTGATTTTTTTATGGTCACTGTTCTTGGAGTTACTGTGAATGTTGCTTACTTCACATTGTTTCTTCTAAATCTTTCTATACTTTTTGTTTTTATCATACATATGAATAAATACAGATAAATACTCTGTATTTATCATTTCTTACAGCACAGTAATATTCCATTACATCAAGGGGTATACTGGTAAGTATTTAATAACCATCTTTCTGAAAAAGTAAACCCAAAGCACTTTTTGGTTTAATCGTAATATCATTTTCCCAACTCTTTCTTAAGTTTAGACAATCAAGAAAATAATAAAAAATAATAACGATAAAT